>NW_027637418.1:171994-374494 GCF_951216825.1 Electrona antarctica | reverse complement strand
AGCTGCCCTTCTCACCAACAATAAAACACAAATCTTTTTAGACACCATTTATTTCATTCGGATTAGCAGGGGCCCAAGGGCCCCTGGGCACGTGCCCAATATGTGCCCATATGGTAGATCCGGCCCTGCCTGGACTCTCATTTTCAGCACACACTTCCCGTTCCTGTCCCTCGTTCCTCTCGCGCCCCTCTTCCCCATGGACATTGTGGGACGTCAGGAGCCGTCCCTAGAGGGGAGGCACTGTCACAGTCACAGACTATCTAGGTGTTTTGTTTCCCATGTGTAATCAACCCTCATGTGTATATTAGTGTTGTTCCCCAGTCAGTTCTTGTCGGATCATCATTTCTCTGTAAAGTTTTGTGTTCACCTGTTCGCCAGCATTAAATCCCCAATCATGCATGGGTTTTGAACACTAGTTTGCCTGCCTCGCTGTCCTGCATTTGGGTTCTCACCACACTACACCACTAGATCGTGACACTCTCCATCATTTAGCTGCTGGGGACCACGTGGAACCCCCTCAAGGACCACTGGTGGAGAACCACTGCTCTAGGCCCTAGAGGAGGAAATAATGTGTGCATGGCTGGTTGTTCCACTCCCAGTTCCATGGAACATAAAAGGCACGTGCATTGTAAAAGAAAAAAGAAAAGAAAAAAAAAGCCTGCAGTGGGAAGACCAGAGTTGTGTAACGACCATAATTTATATCCTCAGGGCTCACGTGTGTTCTCGTAACACACACACGCACACACACACACACACACACACACACACACACACACACACACACACACACACACACACACACACACACACACACAGGTGTGGAAATGGGCGTGTCTGACACACGCAGGTACACAGGAGAGCTGGAATGTTCACACTGTCACACTTATAGTCCTGGACATATTAACACACTGAGCCGTAGACTCATTCACTGCACGTCTGGTGTGTATTCGCCAGTAAACAGCCTAATATACCAATCTTTATGTAATTTTCTTTCTTTCTGTCTTTCTTTCAGTCTTTCTGCTATTTGGTCTGTCAAGTCCTAGGGAGCTACTAGGGAGAGACAACAGAAGAACGACTCCACGTCTCATTGAATCTTTAATCTTTGGGTCATGCCGGTGAGAAAGGACCCCGTCTCCTCCTCCTCCTCCTCCTCCTCCTCCTGGGATGGTAACAGCGGCGCCGGCGAGGAGCGCTGCGACCGAGCGGTTCTGGTGTCCGTGTCTCGGTTCGATCCCGGCGTGAAGCTGGGCCGGCGGCCCGGGGCGGCCCGCGACACCAAGAGACTCCACCGCACGCTCAGCAAGATGGGCTTCAAGGTGGAGATCCACGACGACCTGAGCGCAGACGAGATCTACGCACTGTTTGACAAAGGTACTGGGATTATATGCCATTCAGGATATGTTTTAAAAGCCATTTTGACCTGAGATCAGATTCTAAAAATGTCTTCTACATCCTGACAGTTTTCTGAAAAAGCTATGTTTCTAGGTCAGTCGTTCTTCGATTTTTCAAAAATAGACTTAGACAATGTTTTGGGGGTTCCCGCCCAAAATGGGTTAAAAGCCATTTTTATAGTTGTATAGCATCTATGTATCTATGTATTGTGAATACACGGCACAAAATAAGTTTCCAAACGGAAAAATGAAGTACTTTGAAGTTTGAAGTTTTGATGTGATACTGCATAGTTGATTTGGTTGACTAGCTTAAAAAATATGATGAAAATGTTGTCGGACTACATTTTTTTTTCACTGACCAAAAACATTTGTGACGCTCTGCAACCAAGCATGCAATCCAATCAAGTCTAAAATCAGCCATTATGACGCCATCACGGCCTGCCAAAATACATTTTCAGTCGACTAAATAAACTGCACATTTTGCCGACTAAAATCTTATAGTTGACTATAACACTAAAACATTTCAGATTACAAATATGCCTAAAACTAAATGGAAATCATGAAGCTTTCAGAAGGTTCCCCTTCCATGTCCATCATCATTCCATCATCATTCTATCATCTCAGAAATGTTTGACATCTGAAACATTTTCTAAATATGAATTTAAGCACATGCTACTTCTGTCTGATTTGACTTCAGTCACGCTAGTGTTAAAGTTAACTTACTTTCTGTGCTACAGTATTTCTCCATCTCAAAATATGTCAAAGTATATCTGTCCAAGTAGCCTATGTCTTCATTGGGTTTGATGCCCAACCCATTTACACTGCATGGCAGCCAAATCCAGCCTGAATCAGATCTGAGCCACATCCAGATTGGAATCTGATTTGTTTAAATGAGTCATGTGAGACATGTTAGACTAATTTATTTTAAACCAATCAGATTTCAATCGGGATGTGGCACAGATCTGAATCAGGCTAGTTTTGTCTGCCAGTGTAAATGGGGCCAAAGTGGCAGCTTAAAACTTTGAATACATTCCATTATCATGGGATTGAATAGTTTAATAGTGATCTTTGCTGCCTTTAGTTTTTCCTACTGGAATGGAGGAGGCAGGTTATGCAACCGTTTTATTGATTAGACCTCAGAGAACACATTCTTATCTCAGAGTACACTTACGGTGGACTCTTAATGCTGATTATTATTCACAGATAAAACCCCAGATAAAATGGACATGTTATCGCGCCCGAGACATTATGCGAAAATACCTTTATTTCACTGATGGAAACTAAATAAAAACGCTAAATATATTGACAATTCCATCGAGAAACAAAAACTACACTAAAACTACACTACTGTTATGGAGGGACTATAGTGGACAAGAGATCCAGTAGATTGTTATGCTTGGTTGGACTCGGGCGCTGCGGCGCGCTGTGAGCTTGTAGATCGGCTATTTTCAACATGCAACCAAGTGTAAAATCAGGCATTACACAACGCCATCAAGGCCTGCCGAAGTTAAACTAGACTAATACTAAAACATTTCAGGTGACTAAAATATGACTAAACTAAATGGAATGTTATGCAAAAGACTACCGTATGACTAAAACTAAATCAAAATAGTCAACAATAGTGTCTTGGCGACTGTGTGTGTGTGTGTGTGTGTGTGTGTGTGTGTGTGTGTGTGTGTGTGTGTGTGTGTGTGTGTGTGTGTGTGTGTGTGTGCGCGCGTGCGGGCGTGCATGCATGCGTGATTGCGCGCGCGTGTGTGAGAGGGCGTGGGGGCAGTCACATGCTTGCTTGCCTTATATTGCTGAACGGTGACTAATATAAACAAACATATTATCTCATAATTGATAGGTTATAATTCAACCACATGACTCAGTGTCAGTAACATGTGCTTTGCGTGCAGTGCTTGGTCAACTACAAATCATAAGATTTTAGTAGACTAAATCTACAGTTGATTTAAAATGTACTTTGGCGGGCCGTGATGTCATCCTAATGGTTGAGAATAGCTGCATCTACAAGCTCACAATGCGTTGTGAGCTTGTAGATTGACTATTTTCAGGATTCAACCAAGCATGAAATGACTTGTCTTTTAGTTCTACTGGATCTCTTCTCCACTATAGTCCCTCCCTAATATTTTAGTCTAGTTTTTATCTGTAGACGGAATTTTCAGTAAATTTAGTCTTAGTTTTAGTCATCGTAGCTTAGTTTTAATTTAGTTTCTATTTAGTTTTCGTCAGTGAAAAAAGGTATAGTCGACGGACATTTTTCGTCATAGTTTTGGTCGACGAAATCAACACTAGTTTGCATGTGCTTGATCACGCAGGCAGTAACTGCTTTGCGTGTGATTATGGTAATGCAGTGAGCCTCCCAGCACTAACGTGTGCTTTGTGTCTGGCACATGCAGAGAGCGTTACACCGGGGCTCCACTGGGTCACCGTCAGGGAATGTTCCCTTTTTAATCAATGAAGGGTGGCTCCACTGCCCACGTTGCGTTGCGTGACTGCATTCAAATTGCCCCGGTTCGTGTTTTAATGCACGCGACGGAGACGCAACGCGTCCGGTGGAGCCCCGGCGTTAGAGAGGCAGGGCCTGAAATCCCCTAAGAGGGCACTTTTAGCCCAAAATAGCGAAAATAGCAGATCTACTAGCTCACAACGCGTCGCGACGCGTTGAGAGCTTGTAGATCAGCTATTTTCGGGGCGCAACCCTGCACTCTTTATCTACTGGTGGAGATGCGATGTAACGGCATGGATTTCGAAACAAATTAGTTCAGGAGACTTCTGAAAAAAACAATTATCCTGATAAGGCTGCCTTCCGGTATGCGAGTTTTTTATTCCTATGATGGGAGGGAATTTGGAGCGCTGTGATTGGTTGTCAGTGGAGTAGGAAGCGCTGGGTCTGTGTTTTGGACCGCACACAAGTGTTTATGCCTACTAGTACTCTATGACTAGTACTAACCCTATCTCTAACTCTAACCTAAACATAACCGCAAGCAGGGGAGCAACGCATCCCTCACCAACCTTAATCCAAAAACTATTAACGTACCCCTCACCAACCTTAATCCAAAAACTATTAAAAAATCCGCGGTAGTAAAAGATGTGGCGGAGCGGTAAAACGAGCGCTCCTAAACCTGAGCCACCCTAGGAATAAAAAACTAGCTTCCGGTATGGCATGGAAAGGAGAGGAGGGCATTTTGCATAGTAAATGCTGCATTCGTGGTCTGGAGAGGGCAGTTGTCTTACAGACGGCTAAAAGGGCAGGGGCTGAAGCCCCCTTTTGATGTCTATGCGTGCACGTCCCTGCTTTGCGTGTTCTCGGTCCTGAAGTGAGCCTCCCAGCCCCGTCACTAACGTGTGCTTTGCGTGTTCTTCTCGGTCCCGCAGTGAGCCGCCAGCCGGTGAAGGAGTGCGTGTTGGTGGTTCTGTCGTCGCACGGAGAGGAGGGCTGCGTGTTCGGAGCCGACGGTAAAGCGGTCCGTCTGTCTCACGTCTTCAGCCGTTTCGACAACGTCAGCATGGAGGGAAAGACCAAACTGTTCTTCATACAGGTGAGGATTTACACACACTTAGACCAAACTGTTCTTCCTTCATACAGGTGAACCAAACTGTTCTTCATACAGGTGAGGATCTACACACACTTACAGGCGCGCAGTTGGGGGGGATAATCACCCTCAGTTTTATGAGGTGGGGGGGATCGTCCCCTCCACCTTTTGTGACGGAAGAAAAGGAAAAAATGATCAGGCAGCAACCAGTTCTCGTTTCAAGGCGTATTACTGCCCTCTACTGGTTTGGTGTATGCACTGCAGCAGCTGTTTTGCTTAAAAGTGGAGGGGATGCCCCCCCCCCTCCTCAGTGAAAAAGTGAAATTTCCCCCCCAGTTATAAAATGCTATCTGCGACCCTGCACACTTAGACCAAACTGTTCTTAATACAGGTGAGGATTTACACACTTAGACCAAACTGTTCTTCATACAGGTGAAGATTTACACATTTAGACCAAACTGTTCTTCATACAGGTGAGGATTTACACACACTTAGACCAAACTGTTATTCATACAGGTGAGGATTTACACACACTTAGACCAAACTGTTCTTCATACAGGTGAGGATTTATACACACTTAGACCAAACTGTTCTTCATACAGATGAGGATTTACACACTTAGACCAAACTGTTCTTCATACAGGTGAAGATTTACACACTTAGACCAAACTGTTCTTCATACAGGTGAGGATTTACACACACTTAGACCAAACTGTTATTCATACAGGTGAGGATTTACACACACTTAGACCAAACTGTTCTTCATACAGGTGAGGATTTATACACACTTAGACCAAACTGTTCTTCATACAGATGAGGATTTACACACTTAGACCAAACTGTTCTTCATACAGGTGAAGATTTACACACTTAGACCAAACTGTTCTTCATACAGGTGAGGATTTACACACTTAGACCAAACTGTTCTTCATATAACAGGTGAGGATTTAAACACGTAGAGTGATCTGTGTCACCTATAGCTTTTAACCACTTTTAACCATTGTTTTAAACTTAAGCTGTTGAAAAATAGCAGATCTACAAGCTCGTAGCGTGGCACTTGGTGCTGCGCTACGAGCTTGTAGATCTGCTATTTTTGAAAAATTGTGTGCAAATCTTTGAAAATATATTCCTTCACATTGAACGTTGAACTTGAATCTTAGGTTCTGAGGGGGTCCCTGGAAGTTGGAACAATATATTTTCAGATGGGGGTCGGCACTGCCGTATTTGGCTGCCGACTCGGCAGCCAAATACAGATCATTCTGTGGGTCCTTGACATGAAAACGTTTGAGAACCACTGACATAGAAACATAAGGATTTTCAGAAAACTGTCAGGATTTAGAAGACATTTTGTAGAATCAACCTCAGGTCTAAATGGGTTTCAGGTGAAGATTTAACCACAACACTGTTCTCATACTTCCATCAGGTTGGTTACAAACCTTTTAAAAATACACAAGGCCTACCCTCCACTGTACTGTACTGTACTGTACTGTACTGTACTGTACTGTACTGTACTGTACTGTACTGTACTGTACTGGCACACCCGAAATCACCATATATACAGTTAATATGTGCGTGTGTTTGTGTGTGTGTGTTAGGTTGCGAACAGGTGGTGAAAAACAACCATGCTGTTTTCGTGCTCAGATGCACCCAGCCACCCACCCAGCCAGCCAGCCAGCCAGCCACCCACCCACACACACACACACACACACATAGTCACTTAAGGAAGTGGTTGCACCACTTAAAAACAGAGAGATGTGTTTGGGTGAGCGGCGAGTCTCTTATCACCGTGGCTCAGTGACGTCATATTGTGAGCGTGTAGATTGGCTATAGAGCGTCGCAGTCCCGCCCCCTACGAGGACCCAGGAAAAAATGTCCCGTTCATTTTCCCCATAGACATTTCAAAAAGTATTTATTTAAAGACCTTTTAAGCCTCATACAAAGCCAACTCGAGTTGTGACAAATGACAACAAACAACATTTTTGGGCTGAATAAATAATTAGAAAGAAGAAAAAAAAACGGCAGGTTACAACACTTTTTTTTGTTGTTTTTCTTCTTCGTAATTATTTAGTCGACCAAGACTAGACTAAAACTAAAGCTTTTCAGATGACTAAAATATGACTATAACTTCCTCAGGCGTGTCGGGGAGCAGAACTTGACGACGGCGTGGAAGTGGACTCGGCAGGAACAGGAAGTGATGTCACCACGGAGGACAGCATCTCCCAGTATCTGTCCGTTCCCGTGGATACAGCCGTGATTTATGCAACAACGCCAGGTAGAAGCTTGGTGGAAAGTAGCAAAGTACTTTTTACTAAACTACTGTATACTAAGCTTAAAGGAGAATTCCATGCTAGAAGGCTTTCTTACCTTTCTTACCTTTCTTTGTAGTCGTTACGTCCCCACCAAAGAGGTCCAGGTGTTTTTTTTTTGCAAAAACTCCTTATTGGCTATTTCCCCTCCCATAAGCCCTCAATGAATTGCATTGAATTGAATGGGAATTGAATGGGGCTATGGGGTGTTGTGCTAATTCGCTTATTTCCATCAAAATAAGTAGTATTATTTACATTATGAAGAGAGGATATATACAAAAACTTTGACACCCCATAGCCCCATTCAATTCAATGCAATTCATTTAGGGCTTATGGTAGGGGAAATAGCCAATAAGGAGCTTTTGCACAAAATAACACCTGGACCTCTTTGGTGGGGACGTAACGACTACAAAGAAACGTAAGAAAGCCTTTTAGTATGGAATTCTCCTTTAAGTAAACTTTTGAGGTCTTTTTTACTTTACTGGATTATTTCTGTAGCCTATACTTTTATCTCTACTCCACTACATCTCAGAGGCAAGTATTGTACTTTTACTCCACTACATTATATTTGACAACTTTAGTTACTATAGTTACTTTGTATATTTTGATTATTATTATTATTATTATTACAGGCAACAGAGTCTTATGTACACCTGACAGACAGGTGCGTAGGCAGGGCTTAAAGTATTAAAAAGATCACACCCGTGTGAACTGAGTGGTGCAAATCCCCCCCCTCTCTCTCTCATTAGCAGGCAACAGTGCAGATTTTAACAGTGTTTTTACATTGCAGTATTGATACTTTTCCAAGCCCAAACCACACCAATGATTCGCCACAGTGCGCCGGCCTGCCGAATACATGAACTACGTGACAGCCTAGGGCCCCCCAGAACATGTCCTCAAAGTCATGCATCCAACAGGCTTTGAACTGAGCAGATTGGACTTTCCGTTCCAGACATAATGGCCAAAACATCTTGAAAATGGCCACTTTCACCGATTTTCAATCAGATTTTGGCCATTATCGCCCGCTTTTCTTTAATAACACGGGCTAGGAAGGCCGGACGGCGACAAACTACATACCCGAGTAAAGTACAGTTTGATCACAGTGTTAGCATCTGCTCCTCTCAGGTTACAGAGCGTTCATGCACCCTCTAGGGGCCGTCTTATTAGTTAGCATGCAAACATGATGCTAACACTGTATATATTTCTTTTCCCTTTTTACCTCCTTTTTGATGAATTCCTGTTCTGTCTATAGAAGTGTCTATTTGTACGTCTCTAAATGTTTTGATGATTTGAACATGGTGGACCCTGTTGGAAACAAGTGTAATGCTTAATTGGGTCGTCCACTCACAGTTAACAGCCTTTGTATTGAGTTTGTGCTTGAAATGTACTGTAATTCTGCAAACTGTTAATAAATTCTTCAATCAATCAATCAAGCATGAATGCTAACAGTGTCGTCTCTCCTCCTGTCAGGTTACGGAGCATTCATGCACCCCCTAGGAGCCGTCTTCCTCCAGACTCTGTGCGACATCGTGGAGGATGAGGCGTGCCACGCTCTGGAGCTGACGCGCCTCCTGACACGCCTCGCCCACCGCGTGGCGTACACCTTCCAGGCCAAAGGCGCGCTGCACGGCAAGAAGGAGATGCCCTGCTTTATGACGCGGATGACTCGAGAGGTCTTCCCCTTCTCATCGCAGCCTGGGAAGGAGAGCGGCGCCCGCGTGAACTCTGCTGTGTCTCTGTAACCTATCATTTGATGGTGATGTAGATCATGCATGGGCAACATGGGCAAATGGGGGCCACAGTCGGCCCTAACCGGCCTGCAGGTTAATATCTGAATTCTGATATATTACTGATGTCAGTTGTTACAATTCCAAACATGCAGACATGACCCGCTTTAATATTTGTCTTTTTAATGTCCAATGTATTTGCATTCATAAAGTTAACATACGTCTAAATATAACTAAATGCATTAGAAAATTAATCATATTTTTACTTTTCAGGATTCAAATTCAAAAATAGCAATAAATAATAATGATTCAGTATTTCAATTCAAATATAGCATAAATAGCAGATCTACAAGCTTAAAACAGTATGCCATGTGGCCCTCTGGAGTGAGTGTGGAACTGTAGTGGCCCTGTGGAGTGAGTGTGGAGCTATAGTGGCGCTCTGGAGTGAGTGTGGAACTATAGTCGCCCTCTGGAGTGAGTGGAACTATAGTGGCTCTCTGGAGTGAGTGTGGAACTATAGTGGCTCTCTGGAGTGAGTGTGGAACTATAGTCGCTCTCTGGAGTGAGTGTGGAACTATAGTGGCTCTCTGGAGTGAGTGTGGAACTATAGTGGCCCTCTGGAGTGAGTGTGGATCTATAGTGGCCCTCTGGAGTGAGTGTAGAACTATAGTGGCCCTCTGGAGTGAGTGTGGATCTATAGTGGCCCTCTGGAGTGAGTGTGGATCTATAGTGGTCCTCTGGAGTGAGTGTGGAACTATAGTGGCCCTCTGGAGTGAGTGTGGAAATATAGTGGCCCTCTGGAGTGAGTGTGGATCTATAGTGGCCCTCTGGAGTGAGTGTGGAAATATAGTGGCCCACCCCTGATGTAGATAGATGTCCTTTGATGATTCCACATATAATCAAAGCAGTCTGAGACACCCCTGGACTTGCAACAAAGCACAATAGAGTGCCACGTACAGCAACCCTTTAAAAACATACGTTTTAAAAAAGTCAAGAGTTCACACCGACTATAATAAAAACATACAACAGTTATCTTTGCAGTTGTTTTTATTACAGTAACTGCCAGTTACAGTACTGAGTGTGAATGGCACTTTAGACTGGTTTACAGTATACTAGTGGACCAACCATATCGCTCTGGATGATACATCGGACATGATTTGACTTTTGGCATTCATGTAGCCGGTCTGTCTTGATTTTGACCACTTTCCATCGGGTGTCTATATGTTGGGTCATTATAGGCAAACATTTAAAAAAGAAAAAAAATGTTCAGTTCATGTTTTTTGTTCAATGTACTTCAAGTTAAATGTGTTTTTAATGTATTTATTCATGTTTGTTTTTTATTTATTTGGTTTCCTTCTAATTTAAAGGTTCTCGTTTAGAGACTTTACATCTTGTAATTGATTTCAAGAGTTCGCACTTTTGGACAACACATCAGTCAAAACATTATTGCTTGTATCTCGGGAGGACTGACGCTGATTGTTTTTACACTTCCACTAAATCAAAGCTAAATACAATTTTGAACATGTATATACTGTGGGTGTATCTACTCACCATTATTCATAAATAATTAAGCTAAATTAAGGTGTTTAATGTCATGCGTGTTTTGTCTGACTGAACATGTCTCAATGCATTCACCTTACCACAGATTTTCTTTCATTGTGCCGTTTGAATTTTAATGTATTTATTTAAGAGGAACTGGTGTTATTGCGCTATATTTCACATTGTATTTTATGCATTGTTTTATAGCATACGGTTTGTACTGTTCAACACTTGATAGGAACCTTTTTGGAAACATTTATTTTGTATTGATAATATTTATTATCAGCACTTTGCAAGAGTTTCACAATAAACCCTTTGTTGTAGTGTACGGTATCCTATGTTGTATTCTCCTTTTCACCTGCCTGTACTTATCTTATCAAAAGATAAGAGCTTATAGTCCACTTGCCAGAACATGTGAACCATGCAGGCATGTTGAGTACACCAAAGGTTTATGTTAGAAATGTTGAGTATGGGTCCCCAGCATGTAGAAACTGATGTTAGAAATGTTGAGTATGGGTCCCCAGCATGTAGAAACTGCCGGATGCTAACTTGCATATGTTGAGCAATTTTCATAATTGGCATATGTGACCATACCATTAACACCTTGGAGGCGCAAGACGGAGATCACCGTTAAGTTCACGGTCAGTTGCCCGAGACGGAGATTGATTAATCTCCGTCAAATTAGTGCTATGAAAACTGATCGCATCGCTCTACAGCCTAGAGGCGCTTGTTGCGCAATCCTCTGTGTTGCACAACACGTCATCGAAAATGTTCCCTGCCTGTTTAGCTGACGACAACGAAAATCTTAAAACATTCATAACTCGCGATCTAAATCATCCCGTCTAATTATGAAAAAAGATCCTGTGTTTGACGGCCCTCCGCTGTCCAGTCGCTAGTCGCGATAGATTTATTCTTTGTGGCAGCGGTGGCCGAACGGATTGCGGAGCGGTCTTGATACCGGAAGGTCGCCAGTTCGAATCAGCGGTCCGACACGTTAAAATTACCACCGCTGAAGTGCCCTTGAACAAGGCATTGAACCACTACGATGAAATGTTCTATGAGCAGGGCCTGGCTGGAAACAAGTTCTTGAGCTTAGCCCAGATACCCTGGGTAAATATAGTAATCATTTCATTTCATTTCATTCTTACCTCCCGTTGTTGTCGATCGACTCTAGAGTGGTGTGGCTATTGTTAGCTGCTACACACACATTCACAACAACTTCCGGTCCGCCGGTAAAAGTGGTCCGGGCACTATAAACGATGGGCACATTTTATTAATGGATTAAATAGGCCCGAGCCCTCAAGGTGTTAACAACCTAAGGAAGAAAACATCTACATTTCATCATGCTTAAAGTATCATGTGATGTGTCAAATTAGGGGGTTTTCATGATGCTGAATCCATTCCATTAGGTGCCTTCAGACATCTGAGAGGCCTGAAGAAGGTCTTTGACCGAAACGTTGCCTAAGAGGTAATGACATGGATGTACTGTCTGTGTCTGAATCATTAGGCGTTCATTCTGTACGGGAACCCCTTTTGATGTTTTAAACATTGTTATAATTTAGCTATTGAAAAATAGCAGCTCTACAGTGGGTGCTATACAAATAAAGTTGCATTATTATTATTATATTATTTTTTGCAGGGTTTTTTATGGAATCAAATTAAGCATCCACATGCTACAGCTTATTTCACTCAATCATACAATAATTTGATATTTCATGTTATATAGGCACCATATTAGCAATGTATTAATTTTGAGACAGTTCTTATAAGACTTCCAGAAACAACTGCTATCTTCCTCTGCTGTATCTGATCTAAACTAACAATGTTCATGAATAATTGACAATAAAGCTAACTAAAACAAGTCTGTTACTGTATGCATTGAAGTTGCACTGCTATTGTGCATTGGAAGTGTTCACTATATATTGTTGCTGTCCTTGTAGTTCCATATTTTAAAAATGGTATCTATCTACTACACACCGTTTTCCCCTGCTCTGACATGGTTCTACCACTAGATGGCAGTGTTTACCTACCAATGCCTTTAAAACAATGGTTTTCAACCTTTTTCATATATATAAGGTCCGTTATTTATTCAGCATTTGAGCCACAGACCACCATGTGATGACATTTAGCCTCTCAGACCCATTTGAGCCACGGACCACCATGTGATGACATTTAGCCTCTCAGACCCATCTGAGCCACAGACCACCATGTGATGACATTTAGCCTCTCAGACCCATTTGAGCCACGGACCACCATGTGATGACATTTAGCCTCTCAGACCCATCTGAGCCACGGACCACCATTTGATGACATTTAGCCTCTCAGACCCATTTGAGCCACGGACCACCATGTGATCACATTTAGCCTCTCAGACCCATCTGAGCCACGGACCACCATTTGATGACATTTAGCCTCTCAGACCCATTTGAGCCACGGACCACCATTTGATGACATTTAGCCTCTCAGAGACTCAGACCCATTTGAGCCACGGACCACCATTTGATGACATTTAGCCTCTCAGACCCATTTGAGCCATGGACCACCATCTGATGACATTTAGCCTCTCAGACCCATTTGAGCCACGGAACCACCGTTTGATGACATTTAGCCTCTCAGACCCATTTGAGCCACGGACCACCATCTGATGACATTTAGCCTCTCAGACCCATTTGAGCCACGGACCACCATCTGATGACATTTAGCCTCTCAGACCCATTTGAGCCACGGACCACCATTTGATGACATTTAGCCTCTCAGACCAAAACTAAAGAATATGTTGTGGTTGAATATGATTTTGTACACAGATACATGCTGTATTGATGTTGGTACCATTAGGAGAGATAACAGGCAAACGTTGATCAAAATAAACTATTCTTCTATACATTATTAAATTGTGTAGACTTCTTGTAAATTAAGTAATGCAGGATGTTTAACAATCATTTAACGCTTGAGAGTGTAACATGAAACCAAATGGACCCGTACGGGTCCATTTGGTTTCATTTTACACATTGCATACATGTTGTGTGTTTGTTGTTCGGCTACTTTTCACAGGATTACATTTAGAAAACTTGTGTAATGAGTATATAATAATAATTAGTACTTTTTCTTTTGAAACGTCAAGGATATTTTTATGCCAATACATTAGAACTTTTACTCAATTAAATTGTGAATTCCAGAGTATTTCTACAATACGATAGATATATACTTTTACTTCACACATCTTCAACACATCTTATAATTGGTCCTCATTAATGCTCATTAAAAGATGACACCATTTTTGTCTACTCGGTCTGTGCCTCAGACGAGGGCTGTTGACAGTTCTGAAACCCACCTACCAGTGACATCATCGATGGGGATTCCAAGCTAATAGAAACGGCCAGCTTTCTATTCCTGGAAAGTTAGCATGCTATAATAGAAGCTGTTGTTCTTACACTCAAAAATAATAATAATAAAAAACCCTTGTTTGAAATGACCAAAACTGAAATGACCTACCGATCATGTCATTTAAGTAAAAGAAACATGAGTAGACCTACTTATTCCATCACTGCCAAAATAAAACTGCAAGAAAGAATTAAAATAATACAAACTCATCATTGTGCCTCTTCTGTAAGACTTACCAATGCAACACAAGAGGGCCGTGAGTCTTATCATCTTGGACTGGTGAAGTGACCAGATACAGTACGTTGGTTGTGATATACCTTCTTGTGGTGAGTGACGCAACAATTTGGCTACATGCCAATGTAAATGATGGGAATGATGAAACACCTTTTATTTTCTTGGTGCTGACTAATTCTCACCTTTTTATATTTGTTATGTCTTATAAAGTTTAATATCTGAAATTAAATTAGGTAGGACTAGGCCCATGTGTCAGGAACCCTGACATGTAAACGTTATTTATTTTTTGTTTTGTCATTGGTAGCTGATAATGACACAGGTGGGTCAAACTTTAGGCAAAGTCAGCAGAACAGATGTGTGAAACCTAAATGTCCTCACTGATAGCAGTGTTAGGGTCTGTTTCTCTCATAAACAGACTTTTGAGAAACATGCATCCCTAGACATTGTACTGCTATTGCTATGTGAACACCTCTTCAGGAAACACTACCCTTCCTCTCTGCCTGACCTACTTGTTGTTAACTAGTTGTACGAACGCTTGTTTTCTATTGATGTATTGTTTATTGGATCTTGTTTAGTCGATACACTTAATTGTTTTAGCTCATGCTCATTTGATTTAGCTATTTTGTCTCATCTGTTTAAGGAAATAGGTAGCTGATATATTGCACTTTTACCTTAGCGCTAGGTATACTCTTGGTTGCTTGTTTTTGCAGAAAATGCACTAAAGACTTCTGGTGATTAGTAGTTTTTGTTCCCTACCTATGTTGAATACACTTATTGTAAGTCGCTTTGGATAAAAGCGTCTGCTAAATGACTGTAATGTAATGTAATGTAACATAATGTATATCCAAATGCAGCGTAGAATGTCCACTTACAGCCAAAACATTTTTTTAATCTTCTGCCATGTGCCATTTCAGAGTTCTCAGCAGTCAAAGACGGATTGGGGCCACAATTACAATTTTACAATTACACTTCCAACCTCAGGTTTAATTTGAGATATGGCATGCATAGGTCGCTATAGTAGAACCTAGACTAGAGGTGTTTGAAACATTCAAATGTGTCTCACGCTAATAGTAGTTTTCAGACAAGGGTACACATGGAGAACAAGCTTTATTTATCTTTTGATATCTACATAACAAAACATATTATCAACTCAGTTTATTTTTTCCATGAATCCAGACATTCTAAAGTTTATTTTGATATATGTCATGTTCATATTGGTTCAACAGAGATTTTCTAAAAAATGTAATGGAATGAAAAGGTTACCGCAGGCTTGTGAATGGGGGTTGGCAGTTAAAGAGTTTTAACCCACTGAAACTCCTGTCACAGTATTTACAACTATAAGGTTTTTCTCCCATGTGGACACGCTGGTGTAACTTCAGCTTAGATGACGTACTGAACCTCTTTTTTTTTCCCTTCAGTGTGAATAGGCTGGTGTTCCTTCAATTGAGCTGACGTAATAAAACTCTTGTCACACAGGTTTTACTCCAGTGTGGACAAGCTGGTGTCTCTTCAGAGTACTTGACTGATTAAAACTCTTGTCACACACTTGACAGTGGAAAGGTTTTTCTCCAGTGTGGATAAGCTGGTGTGTCTTCAGAGTACTTGACTGAGTAAAACTCTTGTCACACAGTTTACAGCGGAAAGGGTTTTCTCCAGTGTGGACAAGCATGTGTTCCTTCAATTGACCTGGCCGAATGAAACTCCTGTCACACAGTTTACAGTGGAAAGGTTTTTCTCCAGTGTGGATATGCTGGTGTGCCTTCAGCGTAGATGACAAATTGAAAGTATTGTCACAATGTTCGCATTGAAAAAGATTTTCTCCAGTGTGGACAAGCTGGTGTCTCTTCAGAGTACTTGACTGAGTAAAACTCTTGTCACACAGTTTACAGCGGAAAGGTTTCTCTCCAGTGTGGAAAGGCTGGTGTGTCTTCAGAGTACTTGACTTTGTAAAACTCTTGTCACACAGTTTACAGTGGAAAGGTTTTTCTCCGGTGTGGACATGCTGGTGTGCCTTCAGCGTAGATGATGAATCGAAAGTCCTGTCACAATGTTCACAATTGTGTTTGTCTCTAGTGTGGACAAGCTGGTGTCTCTTCAGAGTACCTGACTGAGTAAAACTCATGTCACACAGTTTACAGCGGAAAGGTTTTTCTCCAGTGTGTAAAAGCTCGTGTGTCTTCAGAGTGCTTGACTGATTAAAACTCCTGTCACACAGTTTACAGTGGAAATGTTTTTCTCCAACGTGGATACGCTGGTGTCTATTCAGGTCGCTTAACCCTTTGAAACCCTTGTCACAGTGTGAACAGTGGAAAGGTTTCTCTTCGGTGTGGACACGCTGGTGTGCCTTCAGCTTAGATGATTTATTGAAACTCGTGCCGCAATGTTCGCATTGAAAATGCTTTCTCCCAGTGTGAGTATGCTGGTGTGCGTTCCGCATAGATGACGAATTGAAAGTCTTGTCACAATGTTTACAATTATAACGTTTTTCCCTAGTGTGGACAAGCTGGTGTGTCTTCAGCGTAGATGACAGATTGAAACTCTTGTCACAATGTTTACAATTATAACGTTTTTCCTTAGTGTGGACAAGCTGGTGTGTCTTCAATTGATCTGACCGAATGAAACTCTTGTCACAGTGTTTACAGTGGAAGGGTTTTTCTCCAGTGTGGACAAGCATGTGTGTCTTCAGGTGATGTGACTGATTGAAACTCTTGTCACAATGTTCGCATTGAAAAGGTTTTTCTCCAGTGTGAACACGCTGGTGTCTCTCCAGGACAGTTAACCCTCTGAAGCTCTTTCCACACAGTTCACAGTGGAAAGGTTTTTCTCCAGTGTGGACAAGCATGTGTGTCTTCACATGACCTGACCGTTTGAAGCTCTTGCCACACAGTTTACAGCGGAAAGGTCTTTCTCCGGTGTGGACAACTCCACTTGTCTCCCCGCAATCATCTCCGGTGTCAGATTCAGAACAGTGTGAAGAGAGGAGCTTCTCATCACTAGTGGATTGTTGTGATGGCACCCAGTAGTTTATATAAGCTTGTGTTTTCATGTCTTCAGTTGAGGTGCTGGCTAGAGGCTCTGTGTCTCTGTTTTCATCATCATCATCATCATCACCACCACCACCGTCGTCATCATCGTCATCATCATCTCCTTCACTAGTCCACGTTGAGGCTTCAGCCCTCCGTGTTGTTTCTAGTAGCTCCTCGTGTTCCTTTTTAATCTGTGGAGATGGCTCTGGTTCGTCCTGGACCAGACTGGAGCTCCTCTCATGTTGTGGAGGTTGTGCTTCGTCCTTGACCAGACTGGAGCTCCTCTCCTGATGTTGTTCAGGGGGAAACTCCTCTTCACTCACAGAGAGGTGCAGGGAGTCTAGAAAAAAAGATACAATGAGAGAACCATGAATACATATAGAGACAATGTGACACGTTAGCTTGTAGAACTAAACCGCCACCACTGACTCCGCCGCTGTGGCTCCCCTGCTAGTCTCTCGAGACAGACTGTGGACTCACGTCAACGAGTCTGTTCAAAATATGCATCACTGGCCTACAAGTAGACTAGGAAGCCAACCGCGCTTTACCAAATCACATTTAGTGGGAGGGATTTACATGTGTGTGTTCGCTTTGTAATGTCGTCCTACTGGAAACAAACCCAAATTCATTCAACATGGCTTCCTCTGCGCAAAGTACGGTTTGTGGAGACGATTTACAGTTTGGACCAATGTTGCGGTCTCCAAACAAAGTATGTATGATAACAAGTGGCTCAAACTGGAGACCCCAACATAAGGACAGACATCACAAAGTGGACAAGTTTTAACGGTTTTTATTAACCACTTCCCCACAGGAGCATTAAACCAACAAACAAAATATCAAACAAAACACATGTTACTGTTAGGTACTTTACCAACTCAGGAGAACAAAGGAGACCTGGAGATGGCGGCCAAAACAGGAGAATGAGGGGGGGCCCAGGCCACCCCCTATAGGGACGTCGAAGCCGTTTCCCCCCTCCCCTAACTTAAACCAATTAACTAATAACAACGAAAACTATAACTGCCGGCCATCCCCAGGCCAAACTAAACTAAATTAAGTTTAACTGCAAAGTATTGGCGTGGCTTGGGACTGAGCTGTTGCTGGGTCTGTGTCTGCCTTGACACTGAGCTGGCATGGCTTTTATAGCAGAGGGCTGCAGCAGAGGATGATTGGGGAATCTGCTGCAGGTGTGCCAGCCTGGGTGTGTCAGTCTGAGTTGGGAAGAGAGACAAGATTAGGCACAGACAATGATTGAATGACTTGAGTGTGTGTGTGTGTGAGTGATGTCATGGCCACACGCAACACCCCCACCATATGATGGTGAATACCGGGAGTGCAACGTGAGGTGATTCACTCATCAGAAAAAGAGCGTGACAATGTGTCGGCCAGGACATTATCCTTGCCACGGATATGCCTGATCTCCACATTGAAATACTGCATGAAAATAGACCACCTCATTAACCTTCGATTTGTGTTCCGCATCTGGTTCAGGAAAACGAGAGGGTTGTGCACATTATAGTTAAGAGGAATTTGTTACCACTCTTAGTGCGAGGCAAAGGCCCAACACAATCAATTTGCACATGCTCGAACGGTTCACCAATAACAGGGATTGGATAAAGTGGGTATGGAGAGATGAACTGCTTTTTAGCCACCTGGCATACATGACACGTTTTGCAATGTTGACGCACATCACCCTTTAGGCCTGGCCAGAAAAAGTACCGCAAGATAAGATCAAAAGTCTTGTTAATCCCCAGGTGACCAGAAAGTGGGTTATCATGTGCTAGTTTCAACACCTCACCTCGGTATGTCTGAGGGATAACAATCTGTTCCACCACCCCCCAAACATCATGGCCAGACAGCCGCGGAGGTGTCCACTTACGCATGAGCACCTCGCTTTTCAGGAAAAGCCCTGTTGACAAATCTTCCAACGCCTCTCCTGAAACAACGCTTTCAAAGAGAGGAGCTAGTGTCGCATCCCGTTTTTGATCAGCAACTAGCTGCTCACGTGACAGGCATATTTGCGAGTCAATTTGAGGCAAAACAACAGAACGGGTAGGGGTCCCTGGAGAGGCAGGTGGAGCAGCTGAACAGTCAACCAGAAAACTGTCAGACAGCTCCACCTCAGCCTCCAGCTTCTGACGCTCAGCCATTGCCTGTGTCATGGCACAGACTGAAAACACTTTGGGAAATTTCAATGCCAAATCGTCAAGAGTTCTCCGGCAGAGGAACAGCAATTACCTCTGGATTAATGAGCATTTTACCACCAGCCAAATCATTGCCCAAGAGAAGAGTCACCCACTCGATTGGGAGTTGAGCACGGAGCCCCACCTTAACACACCCCTTGACCAAATCAGAATCAAGAAAAATGTTATGGAGCGGCAGGCCCACGAACTGCATATCAAACCCCCTCACCAGCACATCAGATTTAACTGCAGACTTTTCTGAAAATGGCAACACGTGCTCTAGAATTACAGACTGATTGGACGCAGTGTCCCTGATGATATCAACAGGTACCTTAGGGCCCCCCTCTGTCAGAGAGACAAAACCTTTCATCAGAAAAGGCTTAAATTCAGGGTCAGGAATGCGCACCGGCTCTACTGCAACAGGTGGCACTGAGGAAGACTGACTTTTAATCAAAGCAACAGTTTTAGGTCCAAACTTGCAGTCTCAATTAAGACATGGACAGGAACAACACTCGACAAAGGGCAAATAAAAACAAACCATTTTATGGAAATGATAAAAATTAATTTTATTTGTTCAAATACCCTGTCGGACAGGTTTCATTCTTCATACCAAACGTTTACAAAGCATGCACATCCAAGACATGCAGTCCTAGACGCGAGACAATGGATACAAGATTGGATAGCAATTTCTATTTTTATCATTTACTATAGTCCTACTAGACCCCAAGAAATTACATCTTACCACAAAAGATCACAGGATCTACTGAATGTGTCAAACTGACATATTGAGCCATACAATGAGGCTTCCCCCCAGTAGGCTACCTTCACATTCAGTAGATCCTGTGATCTTTTGTGGCCAGATGTAATTTATTGGGGTCTAGTAGGACCATAGTAAATAATACAAATATAAATAGCTATAACATTTTGTATAAATAAAAAAGAATACATATTTAGCTCCATGCTCGAATGGCCTGGCACCTGTCAAAAACAGCAAAAATCGCTAATTCTAAAGAAAAACTGCAAATGAAATTACGACTAATCTTTTACTTACAACCTAAAACATGAACCTTGGTTGAAAAAGTTATCCTTTAAGTACATTTGTATGCCCGATACTTTTGTACTTTTACTCAAGTCAATTTTGATGAAAGCAATAGAATACACCCGCACACTGTATTTGTTCGATACATGAGTATTTTCTTATTTAATGAAGCAACGTTTTGGTCCCTCCGGACCTTCCTCAGGCAATGACTCAAGTCAATTTTGAATTCTATTTGTAACAGAGTATTTCTACATTACAGTATTTATACTTGTATTTAGGTAAAACATTTACATTTTCCACCACTGCTGGTCTTCGTGTCACACTGTTCACAGTGATAGGGTTTCTATTGCACATGTGTGGGCTCATGAAGCTCTAGGCTGCGTTTCGTAATAAATGCCTTTCCACATAACTCAGTGGAATGGTTTAAAGCCTGTGTGAACACGCATGTGAGTTTGCAAACCGCTAGGGCGACTAAAAGACTTCCCACACTGGTCACATTCATAGGGTTTCTCATCTGTGTGAGTTATCTGGTGTTCTTGTAAGTTGGAAATAGTAGTGAAGCTTTTCTCGCACTGATCACAACAAAAAGTGTTTGTCACACAGTTCACAGTGGTACGGCTTCTCCCCTGTGTAGATGCGCCGATGGACCTTCAGATCGCCTTTTGTATAACAACGCCTCCCACATTGTTCACAAGAGAAGGGTGTCTCTCCTGTGTGAACGCTCTGGTGTGTTTTAAGATTCTCTTTCTGAATGAACTTTTTTCCACAATGGTCACAACTGTGGGGTTTCTCTCCAGTGTGAATTAGCTGGTGTCTTTTAAGGTGGTACATTACACCGAAGTGTTTTCCACACAGTTCACACGGGTACGGCTTCTCGCCTGTGTGAACTTGCTGGTGTTTTTTAAGGTTGTGCCCATTACTGAAGTTTTTTCCACACTGGTCACAACTGTGGGGTTTCTCTCCAGTGTGAATTTGCTGGTGTTTTTTAAGGTGTTTTTTATTACTGAAGTTTTTTCCACACTGGTCACAGGAGTGGCAGATTGCTTTATCCAAGCTTCTTTGTTCATTCACAGCTGACAGGACAGGGACGCCAGACTGGTGATGCAACGCTGTATTGAAAACAAAGACAAAGGGAAATGGTTGAGAGGAAGAAATATTCTGTTATTTAGGCCTTTAAAAGGTTATATTGTTTAAATTAATATGCATGCCATATTCAAGACCAGTGTTTGGCAGTAACGAGTCACTAGTAATATATTACTGTGATACAATTACTTTCCCCAGTAACAAGTAGTATAACGATACAGTAATAGCATATTTCTCTGCCAAAACATGCTGCGTTACTCCATTTGTTTGGTTCATTCATTCAGATATGCACTCATAGAAGCAAGTTGTCGCATGGCATGCAAAAATGCGCCGGAAGGCAAAGCTCTCTGTCTACCGAGCAATCTTTGTTCCTACTCTCACCTATGGTCATGAAGAGTGGGTCATGAAAGTAAAATAAAAAAGCCCTAAAGACGCGTATAGACCAAGGGGCCAGTGAGGCACTCCAACGTTGAAGCACTGGGCCCTAGTGGTAAGAGGAGGGACTACAGGCGGACCCCGGGAAACCCTGTGCAGCTGGGCTTTAACATTGAGCGCTCGGTTGCACTTCCGCATTGGACCACCAAAATTTGGTGGTCCACCGTCCAATGCGGAAGTAGACGTTTTGAGACGGTCCTTCCGGGTGCTTCAAAACGCCACTGAGCAACTTCCACTGACATGAATACCGGAGGGGGCGGAGCTTCGCGCCAGATCAGTCTCTATCCTTTTATATACTCTATGGTATACACGTCCAAGCCCACCTGTGGTTTGATTAGAAAAGACGTATACACGTCCAAGGCCAAAATTGTCTCTAACCACTGCATGTCAATAAGTACAATACTCATCTAAATGTGAGGAGAAAGCGCTATATAGTTGGGTCATTTTTTTTTGGGTTCTGTGACTGCAGAGAGCAAATTAAGGTCCGTTTCTCAATGGATTTGTCATCTAGGAGGGTTATTAAACAAATGTGGCTGGGGTGTACATTTTAAAAGGGTGGGGAAATTCTTTAGAGCCCAAAATGGCTACCACCAGCTATTCCAACAAATTTTTCAATGGTTTGGCCTCTAGTGATGTGTAGAACTTGTTTTCTGTGACTTCTTGGGCTGAGGAATCCATAATTGATGTTAATTTAATGATTTAACCTGTTTTTGCATTTCTTATCCAAGATGGCCACCAAATATCTTTATATTTCTCAACATTGTCGTAGAACCTTCATATTAGGCTCAAATGAATAAAAAATACGTGATAGACAGGGAGGAAATGTTAATGTCCATAGACTTGGCTGGCTCTAAAGTGCTCTAAACAAACATTGTAATATCATCAAAGTCCATAGACTTGGCTGGCAAAAACATTACATCATAAGGGCTCTAAACAAACATTAAAGTCCATAGACTTGGCCTGCTCTAAACAAACATAATATATTCAAAGTCCATAGACTTGGCTGGCTCTAAAGTGCTCTAAACAAACATTATAATATCCTCAAAGTCCATAGACTTGGCTGGCTCTAAAGTACTCTAAACAAACATTGTAATATCCTCAAAGTCCATAGACTTGGCTGGCTCTAAAGTACTCTAAACAAACATTGTAATATCCTCAAAGTCCATAGACTTGGCTGGCTCTAAAGTACTCTAAACAAACATTGTAATATCTTCAAAGTCCATAGACTTGGCTGGCAAAGACAATAGCCTATGTCTCAAAACACTGGCCTACATTTAAATTATTGTCAATTAAATAAATATGAATTAGAAATTAAGACAAATACTGACAATGCTACTGATTGGTTCATTCTTCATTGGCTTGCAGTTAGTTATTGCACATAGCCAAAATGCAATAATAATAATAGGCTGGTCAGGATGGGGAAAACAAGTTAGGTTAGTATTATTCCTTCTAGCCCTGGTCCTCTCTCTCTTTACTGTGTGTGTGTGTGTGTGTGTGTGTGTGTGTGGGACTGGGAGGGAGGGAGGAGAGAAGGGACTTCAAGGCAGGCAGAGGGTGCTGTGCTCTGTGTCTACTCCTCCGGTGTTACAGGGAGACACGCAGCTAAGCTATATACATCCGGATTTTCAAAGAGTGGTTGTTGCACTTGTTTGCGCATTTATGACATATAATAATCGTCCGTTTTTTTATCAATTATTATCTTTTACCACCGATACCGATATTAATACAAAATATGAATATCGAAGCCGATAATCGACCGTGGCCGATTATCGTGCCCATAAGTCCTTTCATGAGCGGCCCTCCTAAAAACATTCTGCCCATGTCAAAAAGTTGACTTAAACGCACATTTTGGAATGTAACAAGCATTCTGATAGGCTGAGGACATATAGAATGCAACAAGCATTCGGATAGGCTGAGGACATAGAATGTAACAAGCATTTTGATTGGCATAGGCAATAAGGCACAATGAAGCAACAGTATTACGAGAGTAGAGTTAGACACAAATGTCAATTTGACCAAAAGATGACCATAGCCAAATATGCTACGAAGCTAACAACATGCAGGTGTGTATGAACGTGCCGCCATGGGGCAGAGATTACCTAGTGGTTTGGACATCTGGTTAGGGAGGCCCTCGATGCACGTCTCACTGAAAGGAGACCCCCGGGCAGACAAAGGATGAGAGGGAGGAATTATATCTGCTGGGAACGCCTCGGGATCCCCCAGAATGAAGTTACAAATGTTGCTCTGGAGAGGGAAGTCTGGAGCTCTCTGGAGGAGCTGTTGCCCCCACGACCCAACTACGGATAAGCGGTTGAAGATGGATGGATGGAGTTAGACACAAATGTCAATTTGACAAAAAAAAAAAGACATTAGCCAATTATGCTACGAGGCTAACGACCTGCAGGTGTGTACTGTGTATGAAGGTGGAGCTTACCTGCGGGCAGGTAGGAGGTGCCGCTGTACGCGGGCGGGAATTGCTGAGGCCAGGCTGGGCTGTAGCGTATCATATCCTGAGCCACGCCCCCCGGGCACAGGGCCGCCGGTTCGGCCTTCAGGTAAGGCCCCGGCTCGGCGGGCCGCAAGGTGTCATAGGCGTAGCGCTGGAGCAGGTAAGAGTCATAGTGCAGCTCCGGTCCAGAGTATTGCGATACGGGGTCATTGGCGGGGGGGCGGCGGGCGCCGTGTGGGTCACTGTGGTGCCTGAGCAGGGAAGAGGCGCCGAGTGCCGATATGTCGTCGCTGGCCCACGACGACATGTCGTAGCCGGGGGGGCAGTGGGCGTTGTATGGTGTGTCGGTGTGGTGCTCATGGTGTCCTCCAGGGGGCGACGTCACGCCCAGGTGCTGCTCGGCCCACAGGGACAGATCTGACAGACCACATGAGAATTAAACCCTAACCCAGACCAGCGCGTCAACAGATCTGACAGAACACAGGAGAATGGGCACACACGCCATTTTGGAAAGAACTTGGGCCCCTTCCCTACTTCCTTCACAGGTGTTACCGATTATACTAATGAAGGGTCTGTTCCATTCTGGTTAAACAGAGTCAGGGTGGTGCTATTGTGCATGTTGGCTCACTGGCAACACTCTGCTACACCAGTGGGTCTCAAAGGGATCTTGAGTAGGTTCCAAATGGTCCCGTACAGGTGTGAAACTCTGAGAGTGTACAAATGGAACCAAATGGATCCGTAAGGGTTTCCATTTGTATACTCTCAGAGTCATGGGGGTCCTTGAAATAAAATAAAAAAGGTTGAGAACCACTGCACACTAAATGGAACAGATCCTTAATTAGTATTATCGGTAACACCTGTGAAGGAAGTAGGAAAGCGGCCCAGAAGTAGGAAGAGTATAAGTCTGTGTGCATAGAGCCCATTAAACCCTAACCAAGACCAGTGCATCTTCATCAGATCTGACAGACCGCAGGAGAATTAAACCCTAACCCAGACCAGTGCATCTTCATCAGATCTGACAGACCACAGGAGAATTAAACCCTAACCCAGACCAGTGCATCTTCATCAGATCTGACAGACCACAGGACAATTAAACCCTAACCCAGACCAGTGCATCTTCATCAGATCTGACAGACCACAGGACAATTAAACCCTAACCCAGACCAGTACATCTTCATCATATCTGACAGACCAGATAAGAGGATAATTAAACCACTTGAACGTCGAGTAGTGGAGTCACTCAAGGCTTGTGTAGCGGACCTCTTCTACTGCAGCGTAATTCCTTATACTACTCGTTACTGGAAAAAGTAATAATATTACAGAAATATGTAACTAGTAACTCGTTACTGCCCAACACTGTTCACAAGTACCCTAATCAAGAATGAAACTACAATGATGATCATTGATTAACTACATTTGTATAAGGTTGCAGTTGGGACGCCAAAAGGGGCAGGGCCGTATTGATACTTTAACTCAAACCAGTAAGACGCCCTCAGGGCGAGAAGTGACCTCGCCCAAAAGTGCCTTGCGTGCACGCATCCGCCTGGGTGACAGCAGACTGCTAGACGAGCACTGGCAATTCTCTTTGGTGAGACCACCTGCCGCGCAAAGTCAAAATAAAGTTTTCTTTCATCTAAAATATCACGTGCGCAAATGTTTTGGATTGCGTCATCGCGAGGAGACGTACAACACAACACAACACAGCACTGACCTGTGTACTAGTGTTGCGCTCACGCAAGAGAGAGAGAGAGAGGTGACGGTCCCTCGGATGAAATCATGAACATATAAGAATTAAGCCCAACACTTATACACATACGTGACATGACATAGGCCGCCGCCTATCTGTTTCGGAACGGTTCACTTCTCCATTCGAAATGAATGAATCTCTGCATGTTCTCATTTTAGTTTCGATTGTGCCTATACTTCGACTTTGTTGCACGGCGGCGGTACCGCACACCCAAAATAGCCGCTCTACAAGCTCACAACACGTCCGCATTGTGAGCTTACACAGTGTGTAGTGTGTGTGAGCTAGCTAGCTAACTGTTTTGTCTTTTAACCTGTAGCACTAGCTAGCTATCAGGCAAATATTGAAGTTATTAAAAAAGAAGCCTATCCATCATTGCCGTAGGAATGAAATAAAAAATAAAATAAACTCCCTACCTACTCAGCCCAAAAATGACAGCCAATCGGAGACCAAAGTATTATTTTGCATGGCCTGAGGTCAGATAAACATATGGAATGTCAGAACATGTCAGCTCCATATATGGAGATCTAAGGATGGCAGCGGGGGCAGTGTCTTGAGTGTACAGGGTTTGATGAGGTCTTATGATGAAGACTGGATATTCTAGTTAGAAATGCTGTTCTTTCACTTAATTTTTTAACTACTTTTTGTGCCATATACTTCCTCCTGAAAGCTTGTTCCAAAATACACCCCATGGATTCCTTAGCTTCAAAGTCGAGCCCGCTAGAACCGTAGTAATCGTAGGATTAAATTAATCGTGAAGCCCGCCAGAACCGTAGACTACGTTTTCCAGGGTTTATATTCTTTAATCCATGTTTTGATCGGATTGCATCGGTATAGCTGCTTTTTCCAACGGCCGACAGCAGGTGCTGTGATACTTTTTTCACCACCAACCGAGAGAACAACAGCCGGTCAAGACACCACACACAGGATTTTGTCATTGTAACATCCGGTTATGGATATTTGGCTCTTCAAAATAAGGGTTGCACGCGATAAAACATTGGCAATGCGCGATAGATAGATTAATTAATCCTGGTGGTCAAGCGGTTAAAGCATGATGAAATTTGGAAATGTTTGCCTTATATTGGTTGTCTATGGTGTGGTATACAAAAATGGCCATAACTTTTTCCGGCAGAGCAGACCTCTCATTCTGTGGACCTTAATGACCAAGTGAATAGATAAAATAAAATACAAATAAACAAATAAAACAAATAAAAAGTATTTCATGACATCACAGGTTAATCCAGACCCACAGGAACGCGCCCAGGGTGCCGGCCCGATTCCGGCGAGCTGCCCCGCGTCCGAAACGGTTGAGAAATGACCGTGTGGGGGTCCCTCTACTGTACCCTCTGTACTGTACTGTAACTGTACTGGCACACCCAAAATCACCATATATACAGTTAATATGTGCATGTGTGTTTGTGTGTGTGTGTTAGGTTGCACACAGGTGGTGAAAAACAACCATGCTGTTTTCGTGCTCAGACGCACCCAGCCACCCACACACAGCTCCATAAGGGCACCACTCAAAAACAAGCCAAAACAAGCCCAAAAACATGGCCATATAATCCTAATTAAAAAAATATTTTATGCATTTGTCATTATAAATACTATAGGCCCTCATTTATCAAC
Source organism: Electrona antarctica (assembly GCF_951216825.1). NCBI lineage: Eukaryota > Metazoa > Chordata > Actinopteri > Myctophiformes > Myctophidae > Electrona > Electrona antarctica. The sequence continues at coordinate 346,795 of NW_027637418.1, read as the reverse complement.
CGTGCATAGGCCAAAATATGGGTGTACGCCGAAATTACCGCAATGTTCGGCATTTACGATTTGCGCCAAAGTTTGAAATTGATCGTGTGCCAAGATAGAAATCGCGTCTGGTCGAGAGCTGTCGTACGCTTTGTCCTCACCTGTTTTTCTGTCATAGAACAGCGGAGCAGCATTGTTTGACCAGCTGAGAGGCTGTCACAGGCATCTAAACATATGTAGGCTATTCACTCCTAAAATGTTTATATACAACTGTATAGGTATGGGCTAAATGTAAAAAAAAAAGTAAAAGAATACATCAACGATGTGTCTTTGTGTCATATGAAATTAGTAGGAGATTTCCAACTTTACAAGCAAGCAATTAAAAACAATGTTGCAAGGTATGCTAAGCCATTTAAACAGTGTTTTGCATGAGCTCATACATGCGAGGATTTGGGCTGAAATATTTGTGCTGAAATATTTCCATGACGGGACGTTGGAGAGTACTATAGTGCAGTGGTGCAGCTGCGGAGAGTCCCAACGTGGGTAGCCTACTGTAGCCTAATCTACAGCAGGCCGATGTCTTTCTGGAGTTACGGTATGTGCAATCTCCTCCTCGTTTAATAAACCTGACGCGTCGCTCGAATGCCAAATGTACCGTGCCAGCGCAAGTGGGAACCGCATCGGAGATAGGTAGACTACCCAGCCAGCCCACCACCACCAGTGCCAGCCACATGAGGCTATACGGTTTTGGCTGCACATTCATATATTGACAGTTGACAGCCCCCCCACTGCAGCGACTAGCGACTGCGAGGCAATCTAAATAGACTCTCGAACGTGCGGTGCATGGTCAGTTGGTCACGGTCGGACCACAGTGATAGAGAGACAGACAGACAGGACAGGAGGAGCACCTATGCAAAACAGCAGCGTGTGTGTGTCTATTTGTTATTTAATTCATGGTTCACAGGTTCAGGTTTTCGTTCACTAATATAGCTTGTTGTATATTAAATTAAAAATACTTTAATAATTTAATATACAACTAACAACACACAGTGACAGTTACTTGCAAATTGCGATATGTGCGTGCGTGCGGGTGGGGTGAGGCGGGCAGCAAGGGAAGCGAAGCGAGAGGAGAAACAGACAGGGTAGCCCTACAGCTTTATTTAATTCATGCAGGTTTATTTATTTAAGATACAACAAGTTGCGTGTGCGCGTCTGTGTGTGTGTGTGTGTATGAGAGGGGGCAGCAAGGCAACTTAGGCAAGCGAGGGAAACTTTTTGTTCCTGTAACCATGGTTTCCAGGTCGTATTGCAGTTGTTCATGTCGCAAAAACGAGGGCGAGGCTTGATTCTATAGGGCGTGCCAGATTGATTTCAGCCGTCACATTTATTACTGCTAGGAATGAAATTAGGAAGGATCAGCTGTCTGCGATCACTTTATAAATGCCGACCCGACGTGGGTGTACTACGAAACCTACACTCGAATTTGGGGCGGATTTTACACTCAATTGATAAATGAGGGCCTATGTATGTCTATAATATTGAATATAAATACCATGCATGTCTATAATAATGAATATAAATATTGTGTATGTCTATAGTAATGAATGTTTTGGTCATTTATTATACACTATTACACACATACTTTAGCCAGCGCTTAATAAGTAGAGACACCAGACCGATTATGTCACTCAATGTGATTCACACTCCTCCAAACCTATGTGTATTTATAGTAACGGTATATACATCAAAGAAATATTAGCTTGTTAGATTTTCAAAACAAGCCACTGCATTTTTAAAACAAGACCCTTACAGGAGCCCTCGTACAAGGTTTATTCGACTATGCCTGCACCTCTTAGTACCACAGCACCGCAAAGGCCCTTAAAACAAGGCTCCAGACTTCCCAAAACAAAACTGGTCAGGCTGCTACATGGCCACACTCCCAGAACGACCCTGCCCACTTTGATAGGCTGGAATGGCGTAGGGTTGACGACAGAGTACAGATACACCACCAAGATACCCATGTACCTGTCTAAATACTTCCTTAATGTCAACGAAGTCCACACCCATAACACCAGAGGGAGTTCAACAAACCATATGCAACCCAGATTTGGCACAAACAAGGGACTGAATTATTTTCACTCCTATGCCACCAAAATGTGGAACGCCCTACCAACATGTCATTAATAAATGTGAATCCCTTGACTCCTTCCACGTCCACAGTTAACAGTTTTGTATTGAGTTGTGCTTGAAATGTACTGTAATTCTCCAATCTGTTAATAAATCTTTCAATATATATAAAAAAATATATATATATGTGCAACCTGTGACTCACTATTTCAGTCATAAGTTGGCACCGTGTGTAGTGCAAAAGGCCATATAACCAGAAACATTCCATCCTTCCAGACAATGGAAGTGCATACCTGACTAAATTCTAAAGAAAATATTCTACTGTCCTGGCAGATTGAATGTGTATTATTTATGTTGTACTAGTATTACCTTTATATAACATTTAATCGTGTCTTATTCCACACTGTTGAAGCACAAATCATTTGACTGCCAATAGTGCAGCTAGCAACTGTTGCATCATGTGACAATGAACACCTTCGAGCTGGACAAGAGAGAGACTTGCGGGAGAGACCAGGTCTGGCTGGTCTTCAGGTACCTCCTGTTTAATTGAAACAGGTCTGGCTGAGTCTGGAGAGTTCATCTGCACCTGCTGCTGTCTGGACTCCACAGAGTCTGGAAAGAAACAATTGCAATACCAAAGTTCAGGGTTAATTATTACAAAGGCCTATTCATGCTCCAGTTTTAGGTGATAAGGTGACCACCGCTATCACATATCACCGAAAACTACCACATGATGTCGATGAGCTGCAGTGACGAGCAAACCACCGCTCTCTCCAGCCCTTCTCTCTGTATTTAGCACCAAAACGGTGGTAACCGAGACTCGCTCGGTGGTAACGAGAGAACAAAGGAATGAAATAATAGAGACAGCGACAGAAAGAGAGAGAGACTATATACAATAGGAAAGGAACACAAAAGGACCAGCAATGAATATAATAGCTCTAGTCTAGGCAGATAGGCAGTAGAGAGAGAAAGTAGAAGGATGACAATGGACGGATTTGAAAACAAAAAAGGGGGGAAAACAGAATAAAAGAAAAAAAGACGAAAGAAGAAAACTATAAATAAGTAAAATGTGATGACTTTGAATTGCACAGGAGAGAAAAAAAACTGATATTTTGAGTATACGGTTATAGCATCATTGCTTTTTCAATGATTCATGCAAATTAGCCTCTTCAGAGTGAAGATGTCAGAATCGATACATATACGAGAGTCTAAATCTCAGGCTACATGCAAATGATATGCCGCCTACTACTACTACTACTAATAATAAAAACATTGTTTTCTTTCGTGTTAACTAATACTGGAATCCTTATTGTATAAAAACAAAACGAAAACATACCTTCTACTGGTATAAAACACACGGTGCTACACCTCCAAAGTGGCCGTGGGTATTCCTTGAAGATAGTTTAGTATTAGCGTTAGCATCCACAAAACAAACAGTCTTTGAACTATTCGTGTGTAAATTTAATTCCTCCCGTTTTCACAACGAGCCAGTGTACGTGTCACTGTCTCCACAAATAAGACAGTCTCTGACACAACGAGTTACACAGAGATAGCTTTGTTCCATATAGTTGTATAGAAGGGTTTGTTCACTACAGCCTTCCTCGGCACTGTTTTTTTGGCAAATCTAAGTGAGCAAATATAAGACTTCCGGTGGACGATCTCTTCAAAATAAGAGTCCTCTAGAGTATTGAAAAAAAGATTCATTTGCACATTAAAACTACTCGAAAAATACACACATACTGGCCAAAGCATACTCATTGTGGTGGTACAGACAGGAGAAATTGAACGTTTTTGGAATTTTTGTGCCAGCTTTTAACAGGAGAAGTAAGGTCTGTGGGCTACAAAGCTGTTTAATATGGTGCATACGTCTGTCCTAGAAAATTGCTGAGACACTAATGACACTGATGTGTTGGCTAGATTGAATTTCTCAAGTGCCCGTCTAAATTGTGTGTCCTGCGCGGCTGCTTCTTCAAGCCGTGGGGTGTGGTAGAGGACATCTCCCTGAACGCGTGCGTATGTCACAACAGTTGCCTCGCGGAGGCGTCTTTTGTCCAGTGTCCACTCTGGGTCTGGAAACGGCACAATCTTTACATTTGACAGCAGTAGAAGGTCTGCTGCTCGGAATTTTACACCTCTCCCTCTTAGCGGAGAGTGGGGTGTGGTAGAGGACATCTCCCTGAACGCGTGCGTATGTCACAACAGTTGCCTCGCGGAGCCGTCTTTTGTCCAGCGTCCACTCTGGGTCTGGAAACGGCACAATTTTTACATTTGACAGCAGTAGAAGGTCTGCTGCTCGGAATTTTACACCTCTCCCGCTTAGCGGAGAGTGGGGTGTGGTAGAGGACATCTCCCTGAACGCGTGCGTATGTCACAACAATTGCCTCGCGGAGCCGTCTTTTGTCCAGTGTCCACTCTGGGTCTGGAAACGGCACAATTTTTACATTTGACAGCAGTAGAAGGTCTGCTGCTCGGAATTGTACACCTCTCCCGCTTAGCGGAGAGTGGGGTATGGTAGAGGACATCTCCCTGAACGCGTGCGTATGTCACAACAGTTGCCTCGCGGAGCCGTCTTTTGTCCAGTGTCCACTCTGGGTCTGGACACGGCACAATTTTTACATTTGACAGCAGTAGAAGGTCTGCTGCTCGGAATTTTACACCTCTCCCGCTTAGCAGAGAGTGGGGTGTGGTAGAGGACCTCTCCCTGAACGCGTGCGTATGTCACAACAGTTGCCTCGCGGAGGCGTCTTTTGTCCAGTGTCCACTCTGGGTCTGGAAACGGCACAATCTTTACATTTGACAGCAGTAGAAGGTCTGCTGCTCGGAATTTTACACCTCTCCCGCTTAGCGGAGAGTGGGGTGTGGTAGAGGACATCTCCCTGAACGCGTGCGTATGTCACAACAGTTGCCTCGCGGAGCCGTCTTTTGTCCAGTGTCCACTCTGGGTCTGGAAACGGCACAATTTTTACATTTGACAGCAGTAGAAGGTCTGCTGCTCGGAATTTTACACCTCTCCCGCTTAGCGGAGAGTGGGGTGTGGTAGAGGACATCTCCCTGAACGCGTGCGTATGTCACAACAGTTGCCTCGCGGAGCAGTCTTTTGTCCAGTGTCCACTCTGGGTCTGGACACGGCAATTTTTTACATTTGACAGCAGTAGAAGGTCTGCTGCTCGGAATTTTACACCTCTCCCGCTTAGCGGAGAGTGGGGTGTGGTAGAGGACATCTCCCTGAACACGTGCTTATGTCACAACAGTTGCCTCGCGGAGCCGTCTTTTGTCCAGTGTCCACTCTGGGTCTGGAAACGGCACAATTTTTACCGTTGACAGCAGTAGAAGGTCTGCTGCTCGGAAATTTACACCTCTCCCGCTAAGCGGAGAGTGGGGTGTGGTAGAGGACATCTCCCTGAACGCGTGTGTATGTCACAACAGTTGCCTCGCGGAGCCGTCTTTTGTCCAGTGTCCACTTTATAAAGTCCATGCACTCCAGTGAATAGCATTTTTATTTAGATACCTTTTTTACGTTATTGAATTACTTATTTTTTACACAGAAACATAATGTGTGTCTTTACAATACCTGTAATGTAATAATAATACTAATAATGTAATGTAATAATTATTTAATTAACGGCACTTTTATTCTGAAAGCAACCGGATGTCTTAAATTTGCTAGCTCTCAAACAGGAAGTTCTAGATTTGCCAAAAAGACGGAGCCGACTTCCTCTGTATCGTTCAGCCCATATATATATATATCTATGGTTCAGCCTCTGCTCTGTTTACTTTGGTTGGTGACGTTTCTACCCGGACGAGAGAGGGGGCCGGACACACAGTCCCCGCGCGTGCCTCTATCTCTCGTCCGGGTTGAAACACACACTATGCTCAGTTCCAGCAGAAAACCTATAGATCATAAACAGACACATTGATTGTAAAAACCATAGTAAAAACAAAATAGAATACAGAAAATAAAACAACACCAAATTAATTAATAGTGTACCATGAATTCCAAGGAGTATTGTAACGAAACAAGTGATTGGGAAAAACTATTTTTTATGCCAGGACGTGTATGGTGCATTTGTTCGTTATCACCACAAGGTGGCAGCAAGAGCAAGCCTATATTTTGCATGCGTATGTTGTAAATGGAGCTGTTAAATGAGGAAAAGTAATGTAGGCCTAATCAGTGGTTATGTGATCACTGATTTTTTATTTTAGTTGTTTTATTAACAGTATTGTATAAATTAATGTAACTTTGGCACATATGCTGTTGTATTTACATTAATGTAATACAACAGCATTAATACACTTAAATGGAGACATGTCAATACCTATACATGAAGTTACAAAGTTACATTTTATAGGTTAAATAGAATGATTAAAACAAATCTAAACCATTCATTGGAGTAAATGTTCGTTTTTCTTTCATTTTCTATCAATCAAACTATATATAGCCTAGAATATTCATGTTTACATGATGTTCTAGACAAGATGTTCTCACTTTGTAGGTGACGACTCCCCAACATAATTATGATTCATATTTCAACTGAGAACAAAACATACATTACCCACTTCAGCCCTATATTTAGGCCATTTGACAATAGCCGATCTCGCGATGCGACGCAATGAACAGCTTGTGATCTGCTATTTTCAAAATATATACATTTTTAATACATTTGAAAACTTGTGAAATGGGACATACTGCATAATGAGTACTTTGTACTTTAATTACATTTTGACACCAATAGGCTGCTTTTATACTTTTACTCTAGCCTATTTTGAATTCCGGACTTTTACTTGAAACAGAGTATAATTTCGATCTTTATTGTAGTATTGATACTTTTTTCTTAAGTAAATGTAGCATTGCGCGGAAGCGGCGATTGAACCCGGGGCTCCCACTCGCCAGACCAACGCGCAACCTACCGTGCCAATAGAGGGTATGCGCATGCTTAAAGTGAATGGCACATCGAGTGGCAAATCGAGTGGCAAAGCAACATGCAAAGTGAGTTTAACATTGTTTAATGATGTTTAATGCAATCAGATAGGACTTTTCTGTTTGGATGCATGGGTTGTCAAGGCCAGAAAGTAGTTTTGCCACTCAGTAGGCATTCCTGCATAACTTCCGGGTTTGATGATGATGTCACGCGCATACCCTCTATAGAGCGTTGCAGTCCCGCCCCCTACCATGGACCAGGAAATGAATCCCAATGCATTTTTTCCCATAGACATTTCAAAAAGTATTTATTTAAATACGGTTACGCGGACAAAGCCAACTCGAGTCGTGACAACTCATGACAACACAAACAATATTTTGGACCAAACAAATAATTACAAAGAAGAAAAACAACAAAAAGTGTTGTAACCTGCCGTTTTTTTCTTCTTTCTAATTATTTTTTCGGCCCCAAAAATTGTGTTTGTTGTCATGATTTGTCACGACTCGAGTTGGCTTTGTCCGCGGCGTAAACGTCTTTAAATAAATACTTTCTGAAAAGTCTATGAGGAAAATGAACGGAGAATAATTTCCTGGTCCATGGTAGGGGGCGGGACTGCGACGCTCTATAGGGCTGAGCCCGATTGGCAGGGCTGTTGCAGGCTGGGTCTTGGCTGGGGGCTACAATCACCAATCAGATACCCATGTACCTGTCTAGATACTTCCTTAATGTTAACGAAGTCTACACACACAACACCAGAGGAAGTGCAACGAACCATGTACAACCCAGATTCGGCACAAACAAGGGACTAAATTATTTTCGCTCCTATGCCACCAAAATGTGGAACGCCCTACCAACAGTCATTAAGACATGCAAATCCCTTGACTCCTTCAAACACCGCTCTCAAAGGGCACCTACGGACGGCTGCAGTTCGAAACTGGCCTCCGTAAAAATCTGAATCCCCCCTCACCGCCCACCCCTTTTCCCCTCACTGTATATGTTTATTTTCCCTTTTTACCTCCCTTATGATGAATTCCTGTTCTGTTCTTTGACTATATAGAAGTGTCTATTTGTACGTCTCTAAATGTTTTGATGAATTGAACAAGGTGGACCCTCTTGTAAACAAGTGTAATGCTTAATTGGGTCGTCCACTCACAGTTAACAGTCTTTGTATTGAGTTTGTGCTTGAAATGTACTGTAATTCTGCAAACTGTTAATAAATATTTCAATCAAACAATAAAAAAAAAACATCCTTTGAAGCGCGTCCTCGTGCTTCTCACTTCACACCGCGGACCGCCGCACACAATGTCCCTCATGTCCCTCATGTCCCTCATGTCCCTCATGTCCCTCACGCGAGGATATCACGCTCCACGTCCTGCCGACTATACGCCAGATTGTAGCATTACGCGGAAGCGGGCATTGAACCCGGGGCTCCCACTCGCCAGACCAACACGCAACCTACCGTGCCAGGGCTGTTGCGGGCTGGGGTCTTGGCTGGGGGCTATACAATGAGTGCTTTTTCCGTCACTGAGGGCCGCATAGCGTATAGATTGTAGGCCTATAGGTTGCCTGATGTGAGGGCTGGAGGGCAGCAAGACATGCAGGGGAGGGGGAGGAGGGAGAGGGAAAAGGGTTGGGGAGAGAGAGGGGGGAGAAATAGAGAGAGGGGGGAGAGAGGGAGAGGTAAGAGAGAGAGAGAGAGAGAGAGAGAGATTAGGTTACTAGATGTGACATATGAGGCCTCTAGTTTTGACAAATTTGTGACGTGTTGTGAGCTTGTAGATCTGCTATCTTCAAATAGTCAGCATGTATAATATGGTTGAAGTGGTTCCACTGATTTTGTTGTTATAAACATGAATGTTGCTGGGGGGGGCCCTGGAACCCCCCCAAGGACCCCTGGGGTGCCCCGGACCACACTTTGAGAACCACTGTATTCATGATCTACACAATATTCATGTTTAAATGTGGTAGACACAGAGAGGGTCACCATGCCTCTCAGCCATTCATTACAGCAGAGACGAAATGTTTTTATAATCGTCATGGGGGCCCCCCGATTACATACAAAGTCAATGCAAGACGAGAATTGCGCGAACGGGCACGGCGCGACCTGGTGCGGTACAAACGGGACGAACCGAGGCGAATATATATATTCAGGTCCAATTCCTCATGGGGGCCGAGGCCCCCTGGCCCCCACAGACTCTACGTCACTGCATTACAGTGTGAAGTGAGGGGCACTCTTATCATGATACATCATCATACATCATTTCTGGTCAATCGCAATTTGCGTCCTCCCTTTTCCCTCTTCACTTTTGTCTTCAAGTGTTAACACAAACCCGGAAAGATGGGTATAGCGCCCCTCATGGCCTGGTCATGAACTGGTCAGCCTGCAATGACATGCATAAGATCTGGTCATCCCAGATTCCCAGCTTAGTAAGATGTTCAAAGTAAAAACATTTAGGACGACCGTCGAGCCGATTCTATACTCTATGGCTCAAGAAATTAGAGAAACGGTTGGAATGGATTTATACACCCGCCTTCTAAGAGAGCGCAAAAGCTCACCCATCGAGCCACCCATCGACTAATCTAATATACGGCAACCTTCCCCGTACGTGTTTCTTCACTAGTCCGATCCAGAAGAACACAGTTTGCCGGCCACTGCTGTATACAGAGCTGACAATGAGGTTATATCTTCCCTTCTCTGGAATCCTGCCTCAAAGCAGACCAGAGGTAGAAAACTCTCGTAGGCTACTGATGTCATCGCTAGGGACATGCATCAGTATAGGCAGGAACTGGGGATGGCAATGAAGGACCGTAAAGTCTGGCGTGGCATTGTGAAATCCATGATCTCGACCGCGGTTGAAAAATAATGATGATGATGAGCGCCCCTCAAAAATACAAGGTGACTGACCTCACACCTTGTGTGGCTTATTGCTTTAATCTATGCATACAACGTGTCGATTCGCACAACGTTCTGAGCTTGTAGATCGGCTATTTTCATTACTTCATAACCCATTAAGACCTGAGAGATTCTACAAAATATCTTCAAAATGCTAACCGTTTTCTGAAAAACCTACAGTATGTGTATATGTCAGAGGTTCTCAAACTTTTTCATGTCAAATATTAGAAGATTTGCAAACGTACATTTCTTTCTTCTTGAAATAACAATAATTGCAACAAACACAAAATAAACAGACCAATTACAATGTGTCCACGACCCACAAATGGGTCCCGACCCAATGTTTGGGAACCCGTGTCATACTCAATGGAAACTATATGATTCCATCCATATTGTTATGATATCAGATCCTGTTTCAGACTTTCTTCCTGATCCATTTTTGCAGGCAAGCATCTAAAGCAGTGGTTCCCAAACTTTTTCATGCCAAGGACCCCCAAATTGACACTTATTAGCCCACGGACCCCACAAAAGATATGAAAAGTTACGGCTTTAGCAGTGATTCTCAACCTGTTTAATTTCAAGGACCCCCAGTTTGAATCTAATAGCATTTCTATCTCTGGGACCCCAATTTATATTGTAAAATCGATGTTAAGTGAACTCTGAGAGTGTATGGAACCAAAAAGACCTGTTATGGTCAATTTGGTTCCATTTGTACACTCTCAGAGTTACAGACCCATAAGGGTCCATTTGCTCATTTGGTTCTTAAACTATCATTTAGCTGCATGGGGACCCCCTGGAACTCCCTCAAGGACCCCTGGCCCCATGGGGGTCCTCGGACCCAACTGTGGGAACCACTGATCTGAAAGCCTATTCATAGTCCAGTTTTCGGTAAAGAGGTGGGGCAGCGGTGGCCGAACGGTTTGCGGAGCGGCCTTGTTATCGGAAGGTCGCTAGTTCGAATCCCTGGACCGGCACGTTAAAATTACCACTGCTGAAGTGCCCTTGAGCAAGGCATTGAACCCCTACCATGAAATGTTCTATGAGCAGGGTCTGGCTGTAAACAAGCATCTCGAGCTTAGTCCATTCACCCTGGGTAAACAAAGAACTTTGCTTTGCTTTGCTTAGTAAAAACAGAGAGACGAGATGTGTTGTGTGCTGAGCGGCGTGTTGTATAGTTTTTGGTGGTCACCTCTTCACCGAAATCTGGACTATGAATATAGGCCTTAAATAATAGTGAATCAAGCAACAAACAAAGAAAACTGTCCGGGGTGCAACACAAAAAAAAAGCCAGAGTTGACGTTAAAATGACCCCAAAGTGCTACTTTGTATTGGGTGTAGAATGCAGCTCTGCAAGTTCTGGAGGAGTTCACACACACCTGATGTTTACTGTAGTTAAGCAAGACCTGAAACAAACACACACACACGCGCGCGCACACACACACACACACACACACACACACACACACACACACACACACACACACACACACACACACACACACACACACACTCAGACCCATCTGAGCCACGGACCACCATTTGATGACATTTAGCCTCTCAGAGCCATCTGAGCCACGGACCACCATTTGATGACATTTAGCCTCTCAGACCCATCTGAGCCATGGACCACCATTTGATGACATTTAGCCTCTCAGACCCATCTGAGCCACGGACCACCGTTTGATGACATTTAGCCTCTCAGACCAAAACTAAAGAATATGTTGTCGTCGTTGATGTTGGTACCATTAGGAGAGATAACAGGCAAACGTTGATCAAAATAAACTATTCTTCTATACATTATTAAATTGTGTAGACTTCTTGTAAATTAAGTAATGCAGGATGTTTAACAATCATTTAACGCTTGAGAGTGTAACATGAAACCAAATGGACCCGTACGGGTCCATTTGGTTTCATTTCATTCATCGCATATACACGTTGTGTGTTTGTTGTTCGGCTACTTTTTACAGGATTACATTTAGAAAACTTGTGTAATGAGTATATAATAATAATGAGTACTTTTTCTTTTGAAACTTTAAGGATATTTTTATGCCAATACATTAGAACCTTTACTCAATTAAATTGTGAATTCCAGAGTATTTCTACAATACGATAGATAGATACTTTTACTTCACACATCTTCAACACATCTTATAATTGGTCCTCATTAATGCTCATTAAAAGATGGCACCATTTTTGTCTACTCGGTCTGTGCCTCAGACGAGGGCTGTTGACAGTTCTGAAACCCACCTACGAGTGACATCATCAATGGGGATTCCAAGCTAATAGAAACGGCCAGCTTTCTATTCCTGGAAAGTTAGCATGCTATAATAGAATCTGTTGTTCTTACACTCAAAAATAATAATAAAAAACCCTTGTTTGAAATGACCAAAACTGAAATGACCTACCGATCATGTCATTTAAGTAAAATAAACTTGAGTAGACCTACTTATTCCATCACTGCCAAAATAAAACTGCAAAAAATAATTAAAATGATACAAACTCATCATTGTGCCTCTTCGGTAAGACTTACCAATGCAACACAAGAGGGCCGTGAGTCGTATCATCTTGGACTGGTGAAGTGACCAGATACAGTACGTTGGTTGTGATATACCTTCTTGTGGTGAGTGACGCAACAATTTGGCTACATGCCAATGTCAATGATGGGAATGACGAAACACCATGTCAAAGACATGTTGAATCTTTTCTTGGTGCTGACTAATTCTCACCTTTTTATATTTGTTATGTCTTATAAAGTTTAATATCTGAAATTAAATTAGGTAGGACTAGGCCCATGTGTCAGGAACCCTGACATGTAAACGTAGTCTTTATTTATTTTTTGTTTTGTCATTGGTAGCTGATGACACAGGTGGGTTAAACTTTAGGCAAAGTCAGCAGAACAGAAAGGTGTGAAACCTAAATGTCCTCACTGATAGCAGTGTTAGGTTTCTCTCATAAACAGATTTTTGAGAAACATGCATCCCTAGACATTGTACTGCTATTGCTATGTGAACATAATGTATATCCAAATGCAGCGTAGAATGTCCACTTACAGCCAAAACATTTTTTAATCTTCTGCCATGTGCCATTTCAGTGTTCTCAGCAGTCAAAGCCGGATTGGGGCCACAAAGTACAGCAGTATGTTGACATGCATGCTGAATTTTAGAGGCTGAGATTTTGATAATGCAACATTCTTTTTTTTTTTTTTTTTACAATTACACTTGACAACCTCAGGTTTAATTTGAGATATGGCATGAATATGTCACTATAGTAGAACCTAGACTAGAGGTGTTTGAAACATTCAAATGCGTCTCACGCCAATAGTAGTTTTCAGACAAGGGTACACATGAAGAACAAGCTTTATTTATCTACATAACAAAACATGTTATCAACTCAGTTTATTTTTTCCATGAATCCAGACAACATTCTAAAGTTTATTTTGATATATGTCGTGTTCATATTGGTTCAACAGAGAATTTTCTAAAAAATGGAATGGAATGAAAAGGTTACCGCAGGCTTGTGAATGGGGGTTGGCAGTTAAAGAGCACTGAAACTCCTGTCACAGTATTTACAACTATAAGGTTTTTCTCCCATGTGGACACGCTGGTGTAACTTCAGCTTAGATGACGTACTGAACCTCTTTTTTTTTTCTTCAGTGTGAATAGGCTGGTGTTCCTTCAATTGAGCTGACGTAATAAAACTCTTGTCACACAGGTTTTACTCCAGTGTGGACAAGCTGGTGTCTCTTCAGAGTACTTGACTGATTAAAACTCTTGTCACACACTTGACAGTGGAAAGGTTTTTCTCCAGTGTGGATAAGCTGGTGTGTCTTCAGAGTACTTGACTGAGTAAAACTCTTGTCACACAGTTTACAGCGGAAAGGGTTTTCTCCAGTGTGGACAAGCATGTGTTCCTTCAATTGACCTGGCCGAATGAAACTCCTGTCACAGAGTTTACAGTGGAAAGGTTTTTCTCCAGTGTGGATATGCTGGTGTGCCTTCAGCGTAGATGCCAAATTGAAAGTATTGTCACAATGTTCGCATTGAAAAAGATTTTCTCCAGTGTGGACAAGCTGGTGTCTCTTCAGAGTACTTGACTGAGTAAAACTCTTGTCGCACAGTTTACAGCGGAAAGGTTTTTCTCCAGAGTGGAAAAGCTGGTGTGTCTTCAGAGTACTTGACTTTGTAAAACTCTTGTCACACAGTTTACAGTGGAAAGGTTTTTCTCCGGTGTGGACATGCTGGTGTGCCTTCAGCGTAGATGATGAATCGAAAGTCCTGTCACAATGTTCACAATTGTGTTTGTCTCTAGCGTGGACAAGCTGGTGTCTCTTCAGAGTACCTGACTGAGTAAAACTCATGTCACACAGTTTACAGCGGAAAGGTTTTTCTCCAGTGTGTAAAAGCTCGTGTGTCTTCAGAGTGCTTGACTGATTAAAACTCCTGTCACACAGTTTACAGTGGAAATGTTTTTCTCCAACGTGGATACGCTGGTGTCTATTCAGGTCGCTTAACCCTTTGAAACCCTTGTCACAGTGTGAACAGTGGAAAGGTTTCTCTTCGGTGTGGACACGCTGGTGTGCCTTCAGCTTAGATGATTTATTGAAACTCGTGGCGCAATGTTCGCATTGAAAATGTTTTCTCCCAGTGTGAGTATGCTGGTGTGCGTTCCGCATAGATGACGAATTGAAAGTCTTGTCACAATGTTTACAATTATAACGTTTTTCCCTATTGTGGACAAGCTGGTGTGTCTTCAGCGTAGATGACAAATTGAAACTCTTGTCACAATGTTTACAATTATAACGTTTTTCCCTAGTGTGGACAAGCTGGTGTGTCTTCAATTGATCTGACCGAATGAAACTCTTGTCACAGTGTTTACAGTGGAAGGGCTTTTCTCCAGTGTGGACAAGCATGTGTGTCTTTAGGTGATGTGACTGATTGAAACTCTTGTCACAATGTTCGCATTGAAAAGGTTTTTCTCCAGTGTGAACACGCTGGTGTCTCTCCAGGACAGTTAACCCTCTGAAGCTCTTTCCACACAGTTCACAGTGGAAAGGTTTTTCTCCAGTGTGGACAAGCATGTGTGTCTTCACATGACCTGACCGTTTGAAGCTCTTGCCACACAGTTTACAGCGGAAAGGTCTTTCTCCGGTGTGGACAACTCCACTTGTCTCCCCGCAATCATCTCCGGTGTCAGATTCAGAACAGTGTGAAGAGAGGAGCTTCTCATCACTAGTGGATTGTTGTGATGGCACCCAGTAGTTTATATAAGCTTGTGTTTTCATGTCTTCAGTTGAGGTGCTAGCTAGAGGCTCTGTGTCTCTGTTTTCATCATCATCATCATCATCATCATCATCGTCATCATCATCACCACCACCGTCATCATCGTCATCATCATCTCCTTCACTAGTCCACGTTGAGGCTTCAGCCCTCCGTGTTGTTTCTAGTAGCTCCTCGTGTTCCTTTTTAATCTGTGGAGACGGCTCTGGTTCGTCCTGGACCAGACTGGAGCTCCTCTCATGTTGTGGAGGTTGTGCTTCGTCCTTGACCAGACTGGAGCTCCTCTCCTGATGTTGTTCAGGGGGAAACTCCTCTTCACTCACAGAGAGGTGCAGGGAGTCTAGAAAAAAAGATACAATGAGAGAACCATGAATACATATAGAGACACGTTAGCTTGTAGAACCAAACCGCCACCACTGACTCCGCCGCTGTGGATCCCCTGCTAGTCTCTCGAGACAGACTGTTGACTCACGCCAACGAGTCTGTTCAAAATATGCATCACTGGCCTACAAGTAGACTAGGAAGCCAACCACGCTTTACCCAATCACATTTAGTGGAAGGGATTTACATGTGTGTGTTCGCGTTGTAATGTCGTCCTACTGGAAACAAACCCAAAATTAATTCAACAGCATTAATTCTGAGCAAAGTACGGTTTGTGGAGACGATTTACAGTTTGGACGAAAAAAAAGCATTTAATTTATTGTTAAAACAAGAACTGCTTTGGAGGCTATAACTCTACTACCTTGTAGATGCACTCAAATGGGTTAAAACAAAAAACAAAACAAAAGAAAGCTGTACAGCTGTAATATCATCAGCAATTTTGGGCAAAACTAAGTACGCAAAGACTATTGTAATGCTTTGCTGTACAATTATTCAGTGGTGTCTTAATAAAACAATAATGCCTGAATAAATTAGAATGTGAAATTGTGAAAAGTACATAAAATGGGACTAGTAAGATCATGTACAATCAGCAGCACCAATTTAGTGATGTGCAGAACACTTATCCCTAGCCTATTGATACTTTTACTCAAGTACTAAACTTGAGTACTTTTGTCCATCACTGATTATAGTATTAGGTATTATGTGCACACTGATGGAGTGATCACTTGGAGTCTCAATTAAGACATGGACAGGAACACCACTCGACAAAGGGCAAATAAAAACACAAACCATTTTATGGAAATGATAAAAAATTATTTTATTTGTTCAAATACCCTGTCGGATAGGTTTCATTCTTCATACCAAACGTTTACAAAGCATGCACATCCAAGACATGCAATCCTAGATGTGAGACGCTGGATACAAGATACCTTTTTAAATAATAATGCATGATTACAATTAAATATATTACAATTCTAGGTATGTGATAAGTACCTTATGGGGAGGATAACTGTCTGCTAAATGTTGTAAAGTGTCTTCAGTGGTGGGAGGTAACTAAGTTTTGAGGTATTTGTACTTTACTTGAGTATTTACAATTTCCAATACTTCTACTCCACTGCATTTCGGATATACATATTTACTCCATTACATTTATTTGAAAACTTTTATTTGAACAAAACATGAATTTAAAACATTTATTTGTAAACACTGCAACTACACAATGTGAGCTTGGAGATCTGCTGTTTTCAAATGATTTGTATACATTTGAAAACTTGAAAGGGGACATTATGCATAATTAGTAGGCCTACTTTTACTTTTGTTACTTTTCAACCAAGGTTAATGTATTAGGTTATTATAGAAAGTAAAGATTGGGGCATTCGAGCATGGGGCTAAATATATATATTTTTTTTTACAAGATTGTATAGCAATTTCTATTTTTATCATTTACTATAGTCCTACTAGACCCCAAGAAATTACATCTTACCACAAAAGATCACAAGATCTACTGAATGTGTCAAACTGACATATTGAGCCTACAACATACAATGTGGCTTCCCCCCAGTAGATCATTCAGTAGATCCTGTGATCTTTTGTGGCCAGATGTAATTTCTTGGGGTCTAGTAGGACCATAGTAAATAATACAAATATAAATAGCTATAACATTTTGTATAAATAAAAAAAATACATATTTAGCTCCATGCTCGAATGGCCCGGCACCTGTCAAAAACAGCAAAAATCGCTAATTCTAAAGAAAAACTGCAAATTAAATTAAGACTAATCTTTTACTTACAACCTAAAACATGAACCTTGGTTGAAAAAGTTATCCTTTAAGTACATTTGTATGCCCAATACTTTTGTACTTTTACTCAAGTCAATTTTGATGAAAACAATAGAATACACCCGCACACTGTATTTGCTCGATACATGAGTATTTTCTTATTTAATGAAGCAACGTTTTGGTCCCTCCGGACCTTCCTCAGGCAATGACTCAAGTCAATTTTGAATTATATTTGTAACAGAGTATTTCTACATTACTCTGGTGTGTTTTAAGATTCTCTTTCTGAATGAACTTTTTTCCACACTGGTCACAACTGTGGGGTTTCTCTCCAGTGTGACTTTGCTGGTGTCTTTTAAGGTGGTACATTGAACCGAAGTGTTTTCCACACAGTTCACACGGGTACGGCTTCTCGCCTGTGTGAACTTGCTGGTGTTTTTTAAGGTTGTGCACATTACTGAAGTTTTTTCCACACTGGTCACAACTGTGGGGTTTCTCTCCAGTGTGAATTTGCTGGTGTTTTTTAAGGCGGTGCACATTACTGAAGTTTTTTCCACACTGGTCACAGGAGTGGCAGATTGCTTTATCCAAGCTTCTTTGTTCATTCACAGCTGACAGGACAGGGACGCCAGACTGGTGATGCAACACTGTATTGAAAACAAAGACAAAGGGAAATGGTTGAGAGGAAGAAATATTCTGTTATTTAGGCCTTTAAAAGGTTATATTGCTTAAATTAATCGACCGTGGCCGATTATCGGCCGATCACTAGTCATAAGTGCTCTAAGTGCCCATAAGTCCATAGATACAGCTGCCATATAATGTAATCTTCATGAGCGGCCCTCCTAAAAACATTCTGCCCATGTCAAAAAGTTGACTTAAACGCACATTTTGGAATGTAACAAGCATTCTGATAGGCTGAGGACATATAGAATGTAACAAGCATTCGGATAGGCTGAGGACATAGAATGTAACAAGCATTTTGATTGGCATAGGCAATAAGGCACAATGAAGCAACAGTATTACGAGAGTAGAGTTAGACACAAATGTCAATTTGACCAAAAGATGACCATAACCAAATATGCTACGAAGCTAACAACATGCAGGTGTGTATGAACGTGCCGCCATGGGGTGGAGATTACCTAGTGGTTTGGACATCTGGTTAGGGAGGTCCTCGATGCACGTCTCGCTGGAAGGAGACCCCCGGGCAGACCAAGGATGAGACGGAGGAATTATATCTGCTGGGAACGCCTCGGGATCCCCCAGAATGAAGTTACAAATGTCGCTCTGGAGAGGGAAGTCTGGAGCTCTCTGGAGGAGCTGTTGCCCCCACAACCCAACTACGGATAAGCGGTTGAAAATGAATGGATGGAGTTAGACACAAATGTCAATTTGACAAAAAAAAGACATTAGCCAATTATGCTACAGGGCTAACGACCTGCAGGTGTGTACTGTGTATGAAGGCGGAGAATACCTGCGGGCAGGTAGGAGGTGCCGCTGTACGCGGGCGGGAATTGCTGAGGCCAGGCTGGGCTGTAGCATGTCATATCCTGAGCCACGCCCCCCGGGCCCAGGGCCGCTGGTTCGGGCTTCAGGTAAGGCCCCGGCTCGGCAGGCCGCAAGGTGTCATAGTCATAGTGCAGCTCCGGTCCAGAGTATTGCTCGGCGTAGCGCTGGGGCAGGTATGAGACGCCGGGCGCCGATACGGGGTCATTGGCGGGGGGGCGGCGGGCGCCGTGCGGGTCGCTGTGGTGCCCGAGCAGGGAAGAGGCGCCGAGTGCCGAAATGTCGTCGCTGGCCCAAGACGACATGTCGTAGCCGGGAGGGCAGCGGGCGGCGCTGTACGGTGTGTCGGTGTGGTGCTCGTGGTGTCCTCCAGGGGGCGACATCACGTCCAGGTGCTGCTTGGCCCACGGGGACAGATCTGACAGACCACAGGACAATTAAACCCTAACCCAGACCAGTACGTCTTCAGGAGAATGGGCTATGTGCACACACGCCATTTTGGAAAGAACTTGGGCCCCTTCCCTACTTCCTTCACAGGTGTTACCGATTATACTAATTAATGGATCACTGGCAACACTCTGCTACACCAGTGGGTCTCAATGTGATCTTGAGTAGGTTCCAAATGGTCCCGTACAGGTGTGAAACTCTGAGAGTGTACAAATGGAACCAAATGGATCCGTAAGGGTTTCCATTTGTATACTCTCAGAGTCATGGGGGTCCTTGAAATAAAATAAAAAATGTTGAGAACCACTGCACACTAAATGGAACAGAGCCTGAATTAGTATTATCGGTAACACCTGTGAAGGAAGTAGGAAAGCGGCCCAGAAGTTGGAAGAGTATAAGTCTGTGTGCATAGAGCCCATTAAACCCTAACCCAGACCAGTGCATCTTCATCAGATCTGACAGACCACAGGATAATTAAACCCTAACCCACACCAGTGCATCTTCATCAGATCTGACAGACCAGATAAGAGGATAATTAAACCACTTGAACGTCGAGTAGTGGAGTCACTCAAGGCTCGTGTAGCGGACCTCTTCTGCTCCTCCTGACCCTATAGGGTCCCGCTGCATGGACCAAGGAAGAGACGACAGGAGTAGATAATGTTGTTTGTCCCAGACCAAGGACCACAATGAAAATAAGTCGGAAGACTGTATTGTGTTTTTTATCCTTGACGATGATGTTTGAACTTGTTTTTCTTGCTTGACGTCTAATACAATAAAAATAAAATGGAAAGTTTGCAAACTCCTAAAGAATAAAGATGGATAGTAATATGAAAACATATATTATATCGTTGCTGTCGGGAGGAAACCTCATAACTCAATTTTTGAGGTTTTAGATTTTTTTTTTCATAAATCGATGCTACTGAACACCGTTTACGTCTGGTGTGTTGTTATGAACATATTGAACCAATGGAAAGTATCAAAAAGCGCTTCTGAAAGAATCTCTGAACTCCATTTGATCCTCAAACTGTCAGTAGAAACACTTAACTCCACTGCTCTGTGGGGGCACTGACTGCAGCTCAGCAAAAATAACGACAGTTTCTCTGTGCGTGGGCGCGCGCGCGCGCGCGTGCGTGCGTGCGTGCGTGCGTGCGTGTGTGTGTGTGTGTGTGTGTGTGTGTGTGTGTGTGTGTGCGCGTGCGAGCGAGAGAGACAGACAGATACAGACTGTGCGTGCGAGCGTGTATGTGTGATAATCAAACTTGGAGATCCATTGTCAGTGGAGTTAAGAGGTTTCTCTGTCATTGATATACTATCTTGACAGAGAAAACCTAACTCCACTTGAGCTGTATTGGGGTAAAGTGGTGATATATAATGACACAATCTGATAATATACAAAGCCACAATACCAACTTTGATGAGGCAGTATTGCTTTGTTTAAAAAAATATAAGGTTTTATTCAATTTCTGAGAAATGTAAAATTTGTTTTTCCATTTCCTGAAAAATGAAGATGTTGGAGTTAAGAGGTTTCCTCCCGACAGCAGAGATATACAGTAAATGGTGCATTTATATGGTAAAAGTGCATTTATATAGCGCCTTTATCCAAGGCGCTTTACATAGATTGTGCATTACATTCACCCATTCACACACACATTCATACACCGATTGCAGCGGAAGCCATGCAAGGTACCAACCAGCACATCGGGAGCAATTTGGGGTTCAGTGTCTTGCCCAAGGACACTTCGACATGTAGACAGGAGGAGCCGGGATTCCAACCGCCGACCCATGGATCATTGGACGACCTGCTCTACCTCTTGAGCCACAGTCGCCCCACAGTATATCAGGGGTGGGCAACTTTGCTGATGGAGAGGGCCACTGTATTTCCACACTCACTCCAGAGGGCGACGGGCCACATTGCATTGCTGTCGGGCAGAAACCTGATCTCCATATTTTAACTTTTTTCATAAATGAATGTCCTTTTTCGTCATTCTAACAGTGTCACGCAAAAATAGCAACCAAAAAAAAGCCGCTACAAGTTCAAAACAACACGTTTGAGCATGTAGATCGGCTATTTTTGTATTGGATTCCTGAATAATTTCTTGCTATTTTTAAATACAAATACATTTGACATAAAAGAGAGCAAAAGGTAATACAATGCTAATTACTAGTCATTAAACTGCTAATACAGACTGAAGTACTTAAAGCGGGTCATGTTTGCATGTTTGGCATTGTAGGCTAACCGCTTAAATCAATAATATATCAGTATTCTCATACGAGTCTGCTGTGGGCCGCTTTGAGTGAAGGTGAGGGCCCCGGGCCGTGGTAGGCAGGCGCTTTGCTAATGCTCCACCGAGCGCCTAGGCTACTGTATATCTAGGATAAACAAAACATAACTGTCGAGTAAGATCTTCCTAAGTTGGTACTTCCGTGTTTGCTCAGTAATACGCACGCACGCACGCACACACAGTCTCTCATTAGTCATTTTCTTCTGCATTCCACATTTGTAATTAAACATCAACAAACTGAACTGCACACACATGGCTGCAGCATCTCAAAACAGTATATATTGTATACATAAATAACATATACAATAAAGCAACAGTCTCTGACCTTTTTGAGGCAGCCTATAGTCTCTCAAGACAGACTGTTGACTCACGTCCAATTTCAAGGATAAAAGGGCGCTGCTATTCCTTTATTTGCCGATGGGTTCTCAGATTGGAGGCAGCCTGACAAGGTATTTTGATGGACCATGATGGATCTAAATGAGGCCGAGTCAACTGCACATGAGGGTTAACCTCTCGTCTACAACAATACACCCAGCGATGAGCCAATTCTTCAGATAGTCTCCGTTTAATGTCCTTGCGGATCTATTCTCTACTGAAATCTGAAAGTTTTGCCTGCATGGGGGGGAGCTCTGTGTTTCTTGTGCGTCTTTAAACAGATGCTTTGACACGTTTATAGACAAAGTGTTTATTTTGCCCACGCAAAGTTTACAACGAACATTTATATATTTGGCATCTTTGACAGACAAGAATACAAAATAATGCCGATACATGTCTCTGTCATGGTCCGCCAAGCTCTGGTCTTTCTGTCTGTCTGTTGTTGTTTGGAAGTGAAGCGAGTGTGACGGTTGCATAGACGCATACGCTACGTCATAACTGTGCGCAGGCTGTGCAGCCTAACAAGAACAAATCTACAAGCTAAAACGCATCTCTGTTTTTACCCGTTGATAGCTTGTGGATCTGTTCTATTTTTGCATGCCATGCAACAACCATCTACCGTGAGTGCATAACTCACGGTAGATGGGTCAAATGCGGAGAACAAATTTCACTGCGGTAACGTGTGTGACAAATCGTACGACTTTGACTTTTTTGAAACTACAAAGATGATCATTGATTAACTACATTTGTATAAGGTTGCAGTTGGGACGCCAAAAGGGGCAGGGCCGTATTGATACTTTAACTCAAACCAGTAAGACGCCCTCAGGGCGAGAAGCGACCTCGCCCCAAAGTGCCTCGCGTGCACGCATCCGCCTGGGTGACAGCTAGGCGAGCACTGGCGCTTTGGCATGGGGGGTCAGATCAACATATGGAATGAATTCTGTACTGGCCATATATGAGCGTGTCTTCAGTGTACAGGGTTTGATGAGGTCAGATCAACATATGGAACGTCAGAACATGTCAGCTCCATATATGGAGATCTAAGGGTGGCAGCGGTGTCTTGAGTGTACAGGGTTTGATGAGGTCTTATGATGAAGACTGGATATTCTAGTTAGAAATGCTGTTCTTTCACTTACTTTTGAAACTACTTTTTGTGCCATATACTTCCTCCTGAAAGCTTGTTATCCAAAATACACCCCAGGTAAGTAATGGATTCCTCAAATTCGAGCCCGCTAGAACCGTAGTAATCGTAGGATTAAATTAATTGTGAAGCCCGCCAGAACCTTAGACTACGTTTTCCAGGGTTTATATTCTTTAATCCATGTTTTGATCGGATTGCATTGGTATAGCTGCCTCTCGTTAGCATAACAGTCAAAGTAGGACAGTGGCCGCAGCCATTTTTAAGATGCGCGCGCATCCACTTGCACTCTGTGCTGCTTTCAATGGCTTGTATCTCCAAATCGGCGCAATGAATGTCGATTCTGGTGAAAACAAGGCCGACAGCAGGCGCTGTGATACTCGCAGTCTGTTTTTTTCACCACCAACCGAGAGAACAACCGGTCAAGACACCACACACAGCATTTTGTCATGGTAACATCCGGTTATGGATATTTGGCTCTTCAAAATAAGGGTTGCACGCGATAAAACATTGGCAATGCGCGATAGATAGATTACTTAATCCTGGTGGTCAAGCGGTTAAAGCATGATGAAATTTGGAAATGTTTGCCTTATATTGGTTGTCTATGGTGTGGTATACAAAAATGGCCATAACCTTTTCCGGCAGAGCAGACCTCTCATTCTGTGGACCTTAATGACCAAGTGAATAGATAAAACACAAATAAAAAGTATGTCATGACATCACAGGTTAATCCAGACCCACAGGAACGCACCCAGGGTGCCGGCCGGATTCCGGCGAGCCGCCCCGCGTCCGAAACGGTTGAGAAATGACAGTTACCGTGTGGGCGTCCCTCTACTGTACCCTCTGTACTGTGCTGTACTGTACTGTACTGTACTGTAACTGTACTGGCACACCCCGAAATCACCATATATACAGTTAACATGTGCGTGTGTGTTTGTGTTAGGTTGCGCACAGGTGGTGAAAAACAACCATGCTGTTTTCGTGCTCAGACGCACCCAGCCACCCACACACAGCTCTGTAAGGGAGTCAAAAACAAGCCAAAACAAGCCCAATAATATGGCCATATAATCCTAATTAAAAAAAATATTTGATGCATCTGTCATTATAAATACTATGTATGTCTATAATATTGAATATAAATACCATGCATGTCTATAATAATTAATATAAATACTGTGTATGTCTATAGTAATGAATGTTTTATTAAAACTAGACCCTTACAGGAGCCCTCGTACAAGGTTTATTCGACTATGCCTGCACCTCTTGGTACCACAGCACCTCAAAGGCCCTTAAAACAAGGCTCCAGACTTCCCAAAACAAAACTGGTTAAGCTGCTACTTGGACTCACTCCCAGAACCCACCTCACCCCTGCCCACTTTGATAGGCTGGAATGGCTTAGGGTTGACAACAGAGTACAGATACACCACCAAGATACCCATTACCTGTCTAAATACTTCCTTAATGTCAACGAAGTCCACACCCATACAACAAACCATATGCAACCCAGATTTGGCACAAACAAGGGACTGAATTATTTTCACTCCTATGCCACTAAAATGTGGAACGCCCTACCAACATGTTAAGACAGTTAAGACATGTGAATCCCTTGACTCCTTCCACGTCCACAGTTAACAGTTTTGTATTGAGTTGTGCTTGAAATGTACTGTAATTCTCCAATCTGTTAAGAAATCTTTCAATCAATCAAAAAAAAAGAAAGAAAGAAACGCAACCTGTGACTCACTATTTCAGTCATAAGTTGGCACCGTGTGTAGTGCAAAAGGCCATATAACCAGAAACATTCCATCCTTCCAGACTATGGAAGTGCATACCTGACCAAATTCTAAAGAAAATATTCTACTGTCCTGGCAGATTGAATGTGTTTCTATTATTTATGTTGTACTAGTATTACCTTTATATAATATTTAATCGTGTCTTATTCCACACTGTTGAAGCACAAATCATTTGACTGCCTATAGTGCAGCTAGCAACTGTTGCATCATGTGACAATGAACACCTTCGAGCTGGACAAGAGAGAGACTTACAGAGGTCTGGCTGGTCTTCAGGTACCTCCTGTTTAATTGAAACAGGTCTGGCTGGGTCTGGAGAGTTCATCTGCACCTGCTGTCTGGACTCCTCACAGAGTCTGGAAAGAAACAATTGCAATACCAAAGTTCAGGGTTAATTATTACAAAGACTCTAAAGGCCTATTCATACTCCAGTTATAGGTGATAAGGTGACCACCGCTATCACATATCACCGAAAACTACAACATGATGTCGATGAGCTGCAGTGAAGAGCAAACCACCGCTCTCTCCAGCCATTCTCTCTGTATTTAGCACCAAAACGGTGGTAACTGAGGGGCCATCCAGATGAGGACGATTTCGGTGTTTCTTGGGCAAGTAATTAGCCGATCTGCCCATTTTGTCACATGGAGACGGCGTTTTGGGGGACTTAAACGGCTAATTTTGAAACTACCTTTCACGTCTCCGTGTGTATAGCAAATGCCGCCTAATTTGCTGAAACGGTGATGTCATATCATATGTCGCATGCATGAGCTTGTAGAGGAGCTATTTTTGGAGAACAGAAACAACACCCCCGATCGGGAAAAATGTATACATATTTACGCAAACAGTTGCTGAGATTGAGCAGGCGTGCATGCACGAGAGAGGAGTTATGTGTGTGAGGAGCTGATCACAGATAGAGGGAAAGTGTTATATTTGGCCTATTATTTATGCTATATATTATTGACCGCGTCTGTGTCAGTCTCACAGTCACAGCAGCAGTGCGCACGAGAGAGGGGGGGGGGGTGCTGCGTGTTAAAAAATAAATAGGCTACTCATCTTTGTGTTCTAGTTTCACCTTATTGCTGAGTGACACACAGGGAAAAGCAAGGGTTTAGAAGCGAAAACGTCCGTTGTGGAGAAACATATGCACTCTTCACAGAGTGATTAGCCTACTAATGAGTGACAGGTGCTGCCACTTTTGCACTTTTGGAGCGTGGCTGAGGATGTCTGTTGGAGAGTGTGAGTGAGACAGACTTTTGTGGTGGCCCTCTACAGGCCGGCCATGTCACATGGCCCATGTGTACTACAACTTTCTATTGAAAACGAAGCAGTTTACCGGTCTCGTGTAGACCTCGTACATAATTAACATAACCGCAATGTAGACGCAGTAAAGTTTTATATCGTCCTCGTGAGACTCGCTCGGTGGTAACGAGAGAACAAAGGAATGAAATAATAGAGACAGCGACAGAAAGAGAGAGACTATAGGAAAGGAACACAAAAGGACCAGCAATGAATATAATAGCTCTAGTCTATGCAGATAGGCAGTAGAGAGAGAAAGCAGAAGGATGACAATGGACGGATTTGAAAACAAAAAAGGGGGGGAAAACAGAATAAAAGAAAAAAGACGAAAGAAGAAAACTATAAATAAGTAAAATGTGATGACTTTGAATTGCACAGGAGAGAAAAAAACTGATATTTTGAGTATACGGTTATAGCAGCATTGCTTTTTCAATGATTCATGCTAATTAGCCTC
This sequence comes from Electrona antarctica, assembly GCF_951216825.1. Taxonomy (NCBI): domain Eukaryota; kingdom Metazoa; phylum Chordata; class Actinopteri; order Myctophiformes; family Myctophidae; genus Electrona; species Electrona antarctica. The sequence goes on along the minus strand of NW_027637418.1, from coordinate 320,167 downwards.
TTCAGAGTGAAGATGTCAGAATCGATACATATACGAGAGTCTAAATCTCAGGCTACATGCAAATGATATGCCGCCTACTACTACTAATAATAATAATAAAAACATTGTTTTCTTTCGTGTTAACTAATACTGGAAAAAATGCCCGTTTTCTTTCAGGCCAGCACTCCAACTCACATTCTTATTGTATAAAAACAAAACGAAAACATACCTTCTTCTGGTATAAAACACACGGCGCTACACCTCCAAAGTGGCCGTGGGTATTCCTCGAAGATAGTTTAGTATTCGCGTTAGCATCCACAAAACAACTATTCGTGTGTAAATTTAATTCCTCCCGTTTTCACAACGAGCCAGTGTACGTGTCACTGTATCCACAAAGACAGTCTCTGACACAACGAGTTACACAGAGATAGCTTTGTTCCATAGAGTTGTATAAAAGGGTTTGTTCACTACAGACTTCCTCTGTATCGTTCATAAATCAGCCTCTGCTCTGTTTACTTTGGTTGGTGACGTTTCCACCCGGACGAGAGAGAGGGCCGGACACACAGTCCTCGCGCGTGCCTCTCTCTCTCTCGTCCGGGTTGAAACACACACTATGCTCAGTTCCAGCAGAAAACCTATAGATCACAAACAGACACATTGATTGTAAAAACCATAGTAAAAACAAAATAGAATACAGAAAATAAAACAACACCAAATTAATTAATAATGTACCATGAATTCCAAGGTGTAATCTAACCAAACAAGTGATTGGGAAAAACTATTTTTTTATGTCAGGACGTGTATGGTGCATTTGTCCGTTGTCACCACAAGGTGGCAGCAAGAGAAAGCCTATATTTTGCATCCATACCGGTATGTTGTAAATGGAGCTGTTAAATGAGGAAAAGTAATGTAGGCCTAATCAGTGGTGATGTGATCACTGATAGGCTAAGTGATGTATGTGTACAGAAAGGTGAATGACCCTCTGCAGAAAATTACATTCAAAATGTTTTTATTTATTTTAGTTATTAACAGTATTGTATAAATTAATGTAACTTTGGCACAATGTAAATACAACAGCATTGGTTACACTTTCTTGGAGATATGTCAATACCTATACATGAAGTTACAAAGTTACATTGTATAGGTTAAATAGAATTATTAAAACAAATCTAAACCATTCATTCGAGTAAATGTTCGTTTTTCTTTCATTTTCTATCAATCAAACTATATAGCCTAGAATATTCATGTTTACATGATGTTCTAGACAAGATGTTCTCACTTTGTAGGTGACGACTCCCCAACATAATTATGATTCATATTTCAACTGAGAACAAAACATACATTACCCACTTCAGCCCTATATTTAGGCCATTTGACAATAGCCGATCTCGCGATGCGACGCAATGAACAGCTTGTAGATCTGCTATTTTCAAAATATATATTTTTAAATTAATACATTTGAAAACTTGTGAAATGGGACATAGGCCTACTGCATAATGAGTACTTTGTACTTTAAGTACATTTTGACACCAATAGGTTGCTTTTATACTTTTACTCTAGCCTATTTTGAATTCCGGACTTTTACTTGAAACAGAGTATTTCGATCTTTTTTGTAGTATTGATACTTTTTTCTTACGTAAATGTAGCATTGCGCGGAAGCGGCGATTGAACCCGGGGCTCCCACTCGCCAGACCAACGCGCAACCTACCGTGCCAATTAGGGCTGAACCCGATTGGCAGGGCTGTTGCGGGCTGGGTCTTGGCTGGGGGCTACAATCCCCCCCCCCCCCAGTCTTTGAAGCGCATCCTCGTGCTTCTCACTTCACACCGCGGACCGCCGCACATGATGTCCCTCATGCGAGGATATCACGCTCCACGTCCTGCCGACTATACGCCAGATTGTAGCATTACGCGGAAGCGGGCATTGAACCCGGGGCTCCCACTCGCCAGACCAACACGCAACCTACCGTGCCAGGGCTGTTGCGGGCTGGGTCTTGGCTGGGGGCTAAACAATGAGTACTTTTTCCGTCACTGAGGGCCGGAAAAAGCGTAGATTGTAGGCCTAGGTTGCCTGATGTGAGGGCTGGAGGGCAGCAAGACATGCAGGGGAGGGGCAGGAGGGAGAGGGAAAAGGGTTGGGGAGAGAGAGGGGGGAGAAATAGAGAGAGGGGGGAGAGAGGGAGAGGTAAGAGAGAGAGAGAGAGAGAGATTAGGTTACTAGGCCCTTTTTGAAACTAGCTCCTCGCCACTCGCCCTACACACTTCCACTTGATTTGAGCATAGATATATAAATAATAAAGATGGCCCTGGGATTCCCCTCCCATCCAGTGCCGTCTCTATGATTTATATATGCTCAAACCAAGTGGAAGTGTGTAGGGCGAGTGGCGAGGAGCTAGTTTCAAAATTGGGGTAGATGTGACATATGAGGCCTCTAGTTTTGACACATTTGTGACGTGTTGTGAGCTTGTAGATCTGCTATCTTCAAATAGTCAGCATGTATAATATGGTTGAAGTGCATGGTTCCACTGATTTTGTTGTTATAAACATGAATGTTGCTGGCGGGGCCCTGGAACCCCCTCAAGGACCCCTGGGGTGCCCCGGACCACACTTTGAGAACCACTGTATTCATGATCTACACAATATTCATGTTTAAATGTGGTAGACACAGAGAGGGTCACCATGCCTCTCAGCCATTCATTACAGCAGAGACGAAATGTTTTTATAATCGTCATGGGGGCCCCCCGATTACATACAAAGTCAATGCAAGACGAGAATTGCGCGAACGGGCACGGCGCGACCTGGTGCGGTACAAACGGGACGAACCGAGGCGAATATATATATTCAGGTCCAATTCCTCATGGGGGCCGAGGCCCCCTGGCCCCCACAGACTCTACGTCACTGCATTACAGTGTGAAGTGAGGGGCACTCTTATCATGATACATCATCATACATCATTTCTGGTCAATCACAATTTGCGTCCTCCCTTTTCCCTCTTCACTTTTGTCTTCAAATGTTAACACAAACCCGGAAAGATGGGTATAGCGCCCCTCATGGCCTGGTCATGAACTGGTCAGCCTGCAATGACATGCATAAGATCTGGTCATCCCAGATTCCCAGCTTAGTAAGATGTTCAAAGTAAAAACATTTAGGACGACCGTCGAGCCGATTCTCTATGGCTCAAGAAATGAGAGAAACGGTTGGATGGGACTTATACACCCGCCTTCTATTAAGAGAGCGCAAAAGCTCACCCATCGAGCCACCCATCGACTAATCTAATATACGGCAACCTTCCCCGTACGTGTTTCTTCACTAGTCCGATCCAGAAGAACACAGTTTGCCGGCCACTGCTGTATACAGAACTGACAATGAGGTTATATCTTCCCTTCTCTGGAATCCTGCCTCAAAGCAGACCAGAGGTAGAAAACTCTCGTACTGATGTCATCGCTAGGGACATGTATCAGTAGGCAGGAACTGGGGATGGCAATGAAGGACCGTAAAGTCTGGCGTGGCATTGTGAAATCCATGATCTCGACCGCGGTTGAAAAATAATGATGATGATGATGAGCGCCCCTCAAAAATACAAGGTGACTGACCTCACACCTTGTGTGGCTTATTGCTTTAATCTATGCATACAAAGTGTCGATTCGCACAACGTTCTGAGCTTGTAGATCGGCTATTTTCATTACTTCATAACCCATAACCTTCTACAAAATATCTTCAAAATGCTAACGGTTTTCTGAAAAACCTACAGTATGTGTATATGTCAGAGGTTCTCAAACTTTTTCATGTCAAATATTAGAAGATTTGCAAACGTATATGTTGTTCTTCTTGAAATAACAATAATTGCAACAAACAAAAAATAAACAGACCAATTACAATGTGCCCACGACCCACAAATGGGCCCCGACCCAATGTTTGGGAACCCGTGTCATACTCAATGGAAACTATATGATTCCATCCATATTGTTATGATATCAGATCCTGTTTCAGACTTTCTCCCTGATCCATTTTTGCAGGCAAGCATCTAAAGCAGTGGTTCCCAAACTTTTTCATGCCAAGGACCCCCAAATTGACACTTATTAGCCCACGGACCCCACAAAAGATATGAAAAGTTACGGCTTTAGCAGTGATTCTCAACCTGTTTAATTTCAAGGACCCCCAGTTTGAATCTAATAGCATTTCTATCTCTGGGACCCCAATTTATATTGTAAAATCGATGTTAAGTGAACTCTGAGAGTGTATGGCCCCATGGGGGTCCTCGGACCCAACTGTGGGAACCACTGATCTGAAGGCCTATTCATAGTCCAGTTTTCGGTGAAGAGGTGGGGCAGCGGTGGCCGAACGGTTTGCGGAGCGGCCTTGTTATCGGAAGGTCGCTAGTTCGAATCCCTGGAACGGCACGTTAAAATTACCACTGCTGAAGTGCCCTTGAGCAAGGCATTGAACCCCTACCATGAAATGTTCTATGAGCAGGGTCTGGCTGTAAACAAGCATCTCGAGCTTAGTCCATTCACCCTGGGTAAACAAAGAACTTTGCTTTGCTTTGCTTAGTAAAAACAGAGAGACGTGATGACGAGATGACGAGATGTGTTGTGTGCTGAGCGGCGTGTTGTATAGTTTTTGGTGGTCACCTCTTCACCGAAATCTGGACTATGAATATAGGCCTTAAATAATAGTGAATCAAGCAACAAACAAAGAAAACTGTCCGGGGTGCAACACCAAAAAAAAGCCAGAGTTGACGTTAAAATGACCCCAAAGTGCTACTTTGTATTGGGTGTAGAATGCAGCTCTGCAAGTTCTGGAGGGGTTCACACACACCTGATGTTTACTGTAGTTAAGCAAGACCTGAAACAAACACACACACGCGCGCACACACACACACACACACACACACACACACACAGACTCAGACCCATCTGAGCCACGGACCACCATTTGATGACATTTAGCCTCTCAGAGCCATCTGAGCCACGGACCACCATTTGATGACATTTAGCCTCTCAGACCCATCTGAGCCATGGACCACCATTTGATGACATTTAGCCTCTCAGACCCATCTGAGCCACGGACCACCGTTTGATGACATTTAGCCTCTCAGACCAAAACTAAAGAATATGTTGTTGTCGTTGATGTTGGTACCATTAGGAGAGATAACAGGCAAACGTTGATCAAAATAAACTATTCTTCTATACATTATTAAATTGTGTAGACTTCTTGTAAATTAAGTAATGCAGGATGTTTAACAATTATGTAACGCTTGAGAGTGTAACATGAAACCAAATGGACCCGTACGGGTCCATTTGGTTTCATTTCATTCATCGCATATACACGTTGTGTGTTTGTTGTTCGGCTACTTTTTACAGGATTACATTTAGAAAACTTGTGTAATGAGTATATAATAATAATGAGTACTTTTTCTTTTGAAACTTTAAGGATATTTTTATGCCAATACATTAGAACCTTTACTCAATTAAATTGTGAATTCCAGAGTATTTCTACAATACGATAGATAGATACTTTTACTTCACACATCTTCAACGCATCTTATAATTGGTCCTCATTAATGCTCATTAAAAGATGGCACCATTTTTGTCTACTCGGTCTGTGCCTCAGACGAGGGCTGTTGACAGTTCTGAAACCCACCTACGAGTGACATCATCAATGGGGATTCCAAGCTAATAGAAACGGCCAGCTTTCTATTCCTGGAAAGTTAGCATGCTATAATAGAATCTGTTGTTCTTACACTCAAAAATAATAATAAAAAACCCTTGTTTGAAATGACCAAAACTGAAATGACCTACCGATCATGTCATTTAAGTAAAATAAACTTGAGTAGACCTACTTATTCCATCACTGCCAAAATAAAACTGCAAAAAATAATTAAAATGATACAAACTCATCATTGTGCCTCTTCGGTAAGACTTACCAATGCAACACAAGAGGGCCGTCAGTCGTATCATCTTGGACTGGTGAAGTGACCAGATACAGTACGTTGGTTGTGATATACCTTCTTGTGGTGAGTGACGCAACAATTTGGCTACATGCCAATGTCAATGATGGGAATGACGAAACACCATGTCAAAGACATGTTGAATCTTTTCTTGGTGCTGACTAATTCTCACCTTTTTATATTTGTTATGTCTTATAAAGTTTAATATCTGAAATTAAATTAGGTAGGACTAGGCCCATGTGTCAGGAACCCTGACATGTAAACGTAGTCTTTATTTATTTTTTGTTTTGTCATTGGTAGCTGATGACACAGGTGGGTTAAACTGTAGGCAAAGTCAGCAGAACAGAAAGGTGTGAAACCTAAATGTCCTCACTGATAGCAGTGTTAGGTTTCTCTCATAAACAGATTTTTGAGAAACATGCATCCCTAGACATTGTACTGCTATTGCTATGTGAACATAATGCATATCCAAATGCAGCGTAGAATGTCCACTTACAGCCAAAACATTTTTTAATCTTCTGCCATGTGCCATTTCAGTGTTCTCAGCAGTCAAAGCCGGATTGGGGCCACAAAGTACAGCAGTATGTTGACATGCATGCTGCATTTTAGAGGCTGAGATTTTGATAATGCAACATTCTTTTTTTTTTACATTTACACTTGACAACCTCAGGTTTAATTTGAGATATGGCATGAATATGTCACTATAGTAGAACCTAGACTAGAGGTGTTTGAAACATTCAAATGCGTCTCACGCCAATAGTAGTTTTCAGACAAGGGTACACATGAAGAACAAGCTTTATTTATCTACATAACAAAACATGTTATCAACTCAGTTTATTTTTTCCATGAATCCAGACAACATTCTAAAGTTTATTTTGATATATTTCGTGTTCATATTGGTTCAACAGAGAATCTTCTAAAAAATGGAATGGAATGAAAAGGTTACCGCAGGCTTGTGAATGGGGCTTGGCAGTTAAAGAGCACTGAAACTCCTGTCACAGTATTTACAACTATAAGGTTTTTCTCCCATGTGGACACGCTGGTGTAACTTCAGCTTAGATGACGTACTGAACCTCTTTTTTTTTTCTTCAGTGTGAATAGGCTGGTGTTCCTTCAATTGAGCTGACGTAATAAAACTCTTGTCACACAGGTTTTACTCCAGTGTGGACAAGCTGGTGTCTCTTCAGAGTACTTGACTGATTAAAACTCTTGTCACACACTTGACAGTGGAAAGGTTTTTCTCCAGTGTGGATAAGCTGGTGTGTCTTCAGAGTACTTGACTGAGTAAAACTCTTGTCACACAGTTTACAGCGGAAAGGGTTTTCTCCAGTGTGGACAAGCATGTGTTCCTTCAATTGACCTGGCCGAATGAAACTCCTGTCACAGAGTTTACAGTGGAAAGGTTTTTCTCCAGTGTGGATATGCTGGTGTGCCTTCAGCGTAGATGCCAAATTGAAAGTATTGTCACAATGTTCGCATTGAAAAAGATTTTCTCCAGTGTGGACAAGCTGGTGTCTCTTCAGAGTACTTGACTGAGTAAAACTCTTGTCACACAGTTTACAGCGGAAAGGTTTTTCTCCAGAGTGGAAAAGCTGGTGTGTCTTCAGAGTACTTGACTTTGTAAAACTCTTGTCACACAGTTTACAGTGGAAAGGTTTTTCTCCGGTGTGGACATGCTGGTGTGCCTTCAGCGTAGATGATGAATCGAAAGTCCTGTCACAATGTTCACAATTGTGTTTGTCTCTAGCGTGGACAAGCTGGTGTCTCTTCAGAGTACCTGACTGAGTAAAACTCATGTCACACAGTTTACAGCGGAAAGGTTTTTCTCCAGTGTGTAAAAGCTCGTGTGTCTTCAGAGTGCTTGACTGATTAAAACTCCTGTCACACAGTTTACAGTGGAAATGTTTTTCTCCAACGTGGATACGCTGGTGTCTATTCAGGTCGCTTAACCCTTTGAAACCCTTGTCACAGTGTGAACAGTGGAAAGGTTTCTCTTCGGTGTGGACACGCTGGTGTGCCTTCAGCTTAGATGATTTATTGAAACTCGTGGCGCAATGTTCGCATTGAAAATGTTTTCTCCCAGTGTGAGTATGCTGGTGTGCGTTCCGCATAGATGACGAATTGAAAGTCTTGTCACAATGTTTACAATTATAACGTTTTTCCCTATTGTGGACAAGCTGGTGTGTCTTCAGCGTAGATGACAAATTGAAACTCTTGTCACAATGTTTACAATTATAACGTTTTTCCCTAGTGTGGACAAGCTGGTGTGTCTTCAATTGATCTGACCGAATGAAACTCTTGTCACAGTGTTTACAGTGGAAGGGCTTTTCTCCAGTGTGGACAAGCATGTGTGTCTTTAGGTGATGTGACTGATTGAAACTCTTGTCACAATGTTCGCATTGAAAAGGTTTTTCTCCAGTGTGAACACGCTGGTGTCTCTCCAGGACAGTTAACCCTCTGAAGCTCTTTCCACACAGTTCACAGTGGAAAGGTTTTTCTCCAGTGTGGACAAGCATGTGTGTCTTCACATGACCTGACCGTTTGAAGCTCTTGCCACACAGTTTACAGCGGAAAGGTCTTTCTCCGGTGTGGACAACTCCACTTGTCTCCCCGCAATCATCTCCGGTGTCAGATTCAGAACAGTGTGAAGAGAGGAGCTTCTCATCACTAGTGGATTGTTGTGATGGCACCCAGTAGTTTATATAAGCTTGTGTTTTCATGTCTTCAGTTGAGGTGCTAGCTAGAGGCTCTGTGTCTCTGTTTTCATCATCATCATCATCATCATCATCATCGTCATCATCATCACCACCACCGTCATCATCGTCATCATCATCTCCTTCACTAGTCCACGTTGAGGCTTCAGCCCTCCGTGTTGTTTCTAGTAGCTCCTCGTGTTCCTTTTTAATCTGTGGAGACGGCTCTGGTTCGTCCTGGACCAGACTGGAGCTCCTCTCATGTTGTGGAGGTTGTGCTTCGTCCTTGACCAGACTGGAGCTCCTCTCCTGATGTTGTTCAGGGGGAAACTCCTCTTCACTCACAGAGAGGTGCAGGGAGTCTAGAAAAAAAGATACAATGAGAGAACCATGAATACATATAGAGACACGTTAGCTTGTAGAACCAAACCGCCACCACTGACTCCGCCGCGGTGGATCCCCTGCTAGTCTCTCGAGACAGACTGTTGACTCACGCCAACGAGTCTGTTCAAAATATGCATCACTGGCCTACAAGTAGACTAGGAAGCCAACCACGCTTTACCCAATCACATTTAGTGGAAGGGATTTACATGTGTGTGTTCGCTTTGTAATGTCGTCCTACTGGAAACAAACCCAAAATTAATTCAACAGCATTAATTCTGAGCAAAGTACGGTTTGTGGAGACGATTTACAGTTTGGACGAAAAAAAAGCATTTAATTTATTGTTAAAACAAGAACTGCTTTGGAGGCTATAACTCTACTACCTTGTAGATGCACTCAAATGGGTTAAAACAAAAAACAAAACAAAAGAAAGCTGTACAGCTGTAATATCAGCAATTTTGGGCAAAACTAAGTACGCAAAGACTATTGTAATGCTTACAGCATTAGCTTTGCTGTACAATTATTCAGTGGTGTCTTAATAAAACATTAATGCCTGAATAAATTAGAATGTGAAATTGTGAAAAGTACATAAAATGGGACTAGTAAGATCATGTACAATCAGCAGCACCAATTTAGTGATGTGCAGAACACTTATCCCTAGCCTATTGATACTTTTACTCAAGTACTAAACTTGAGTACTTTTGTCCATCACTGATTATAGTATTAGGTATTATGTGCACACTGATGGAGTGATCACTTGCAGTCTCAATTAAGACATGGACAGGAACACCACTCGACAAAGGGCAAATAAAAACACAAACTATTTTATGGAAATGATAAAAAATAATTTTATTTGTTCAAATACCCTGTCGGTTAGGTTTCATTCTTCATACCAAACGTTTACAAAGCATGCACATCCAAGACATGCAATCCTAGATGCGAGACGCTGGATACAAGATACCTTTTTAAATAATAATAGTAAGGGCATTTTATCAGGTATTTGACCAATCTGGGAACTAAATCGTTACCAAGAAATTTCTTCACCAATGTGTTTCTAAAGGTGTCTAATAACATGTACTAAAAGTTTGAAATTCAACTCCCGTGGGAAAATTGAGTTATTAGCATAATATGTGACCATACCCATAACATCCTATATAAGGAAAAAAATGTCCAAATTTCATCATTCTTTAAGTAGCATGTGACATATGAAACTAGTGTGATTTCATGATTCTGAATCCATTCCAAGCATTAGTTTTGCACAAAAAACACTCCTTGGGCTAAATTAGGCCATATCCAGTTGACCAAATGTGCTGACCTCATCACGTTTGTGTGGCCGTTTTCCTCCCAAGGAGTGTTTTTTGTGCAAAACTAATGCTTGGAATGGATTCAGAATCATGCAAACACCCTAGTTTCATATGTCACATGCTACTTAAAGAATGATGAAATTTGGACTTTTTTGCCTTATATAGGATGTTATGGGTATGGTCACATATTATGCTAATAACTCAATTTTCCCACGGGAGTTGAATTTCAAACTTTTAGTACATGTTATTAGACACCTTTAGAAACACATTGGTGAAGACATTTCTTGGTAACGATTTAGTTCCCAGATTTTCATAGATTTCTCTTACTATAATGCATGATTACAATTAAATATATTACAATTCTAGGTATGTGATTAAGTACCTTATGGGGAGGATAACTGTGTCTGCTAAATGTTGTAAAGTGTCTTCAGTGGTGGGAGGTAACTAAGTTTTGAGGTATTTGTACTTTACTTGAGTATTTACAATTTCCAATACTTCTACTCCACTGCATTTCGGATATACATATTTACTCCATTACATTTATTTGAAAACTTTTATTTGAACAAAACATGAATTTAAAACATTTATTTGTAAACACTGCAACTACACAATGTGAGCTTGGAGATCTGCTGTTTTCAAATGATTTGTATACATTTGAAAACTTGAAAGGGGACGTTATGCATAATTAGTAGGCCTACTTTTACTTTTGTTACTTTTCAACCAAGGTTCATGTATTAGGTTATTATAGAAAGTAAAGATTGGGGCATTCGAGCATGGGGCTAAATATGTTTTTTTTTTTTTTTTTACTAGATTGTATAGCAATTTCTATTTTTATCATTTACTATAGTCCTACTAGACCCCAAGAAATTACATCTTACCACAAAAGATCACAGGATCTACTGAATGTGTCAAACTGACATATTGAGCCTACAACATACAATGTGGCTTCCCCCCAGTAGATCATTCAGTAGATCCTGTGATCTTTTGTGGCCAGATGTAATTTCTTGGGGTCTAGTAGGACCATAGTAAAATACAAATATAAATAGCTATAACATTTTGTATAAATAAAAAAAATACATATTTAGCTCCATGCTCGAATGGCCCGGCACCTGTCAACAGCAAAAATCGCTAATTCTAAAGAAAAACTGCAAATTAAATTAAGACTAATCTTTTACTTACAACCTAAAACATGAACCTTGGTTGAAAAAGTTATCCTTTAAGTACATTTGTATGCCCAATACTTTTGTACTTTTACTCAAGTCAATTTTGATGAAAACAATAGAATACACCCGCACACTGTATTTGCTCGATACATGAGTATTTTCTTATTTAATGAAGCAACGTTTTGGTCCCTCCGGACCTTCCTCAGGCAATGACTCAAGTCAATTTTGAATTATATTTGTAACAGAGTATTTCTACATTACTCTGGTGTGTTTTAAGATTCTCTTTCTGAATGAACTTTTTTCCACACTGGTCACAACTGTGGGGTTTCTCTCCAGTGTGACTTTGCTGGTGTCTTTTAAGGTGGTACATTGAACCGAAGTGTTTTCCACACAGTTCACACGGGTACGGCTTCTCGCCTGTGTGAACTTGCTGGTGTTTTTTAAGGTTGTGCACATTACTGAAGTTTTTTCCACACTGGTCACAACTGTGGGGTTTCTCTCCAGTGTGAATTTGCTGGTGTTTTTTAAGGCGGTGCACATTACTGAAGTTTTTTCCACACTGGTCACAGGAGTGGCAGATTGCTTTATCCAAGCTTCTTTGTTCATTCACAGCTGACAGGACAGGGACGCCAGACTGGTGATGCAACACTGTATTGAAAACAAAGACAAAGGGAAATGGTTGAGAGGAAGAAATATTCTGTTATTTAGGCCTTTAAAAGGTTATATTGCTTAAATTAATCGACCGTGGCCGATTATCGGCCGATCACTAGTCATAAGTGCTCTAAGTGCCCATAAGTCCATAGATACAGCTGCCATATAATGTAATCTTCATGAGCGGCCCTCCTAAAAACATTCTGCCCATGTCAAAAAGTTGACTTAAACGCACATTTTGGAATGTAACAAGCATTCTGATAGGCTGAGGACATATAGAATGTAACAAGCATTCGGATAGGCTGAGGACATAGAATGTAACAAGCATTTTGATTGGCATAGGCAATAAGGCACAATGAAGCAACAGTATTACGAGAGTAGAGTTAGACACAAATGTCAATTTGACCAAAAGATGACCATAACCAAATATGCTACGAAGCTAACAACATGCAGGTGTGTATGAACGTGCCGCCATGGGGTGGAGATTACCTAGTGGTTTGGACATCTGGTTAGGGAGGTCCTCGATGCACGTCTCGCTGGAAGGAGACCCCCGGGCAGACCAAGGATGAGACGGAGGAATTATATCTGCTGGGAACGCCTCGGGATCCCCCAGAATGAAGTTACAAATGTTGCTCTGGAGAGGGAAGTCTGGAGCTCTCTGGAGGAGCTGTTGCCCCCACAACCCAACTACGGATAAGCGGTTGAAAATGAATGGATGGAGTTAGACACAAATGTCAATTTGACAAAAAAAAGACATTAGCCAATTATGCTACAGGGCTAACGACCTGCAGGTGTGTACTGTGTATGAAGGCGGAGAATACCTGCGGGCAGGTAGGAGGTGCCGCTGTACGCGGGCGGGAATTGCTGAGGCCAGGCTGGGCTGTAGCATGTCATATCCTGAGCCACGCCCCCCGGGCCCAGGGCCGCTGGTTCGGGCTTCAGGTAAGGCCCCGGCTCGGCAGGCCGCAAGGTGTCATAGGCGTAGCGCTGGGGCAGGAAAGAGTCATAGTGCAGCTCCGGTCCCGAGTATTGCTCGGCGTAGCGCTGGGGCAGGTATGAGACGCCGGGCGCCGATACGGGGTCATTGGCGGGGGGCCGGCGGGCGCCGTGCGGGTCGCTGTGGTGCCCGAGCAGGGAAGAGGCGCTGAGTGCCGAAATGTTGTCGCTGGCCCAAGACGACATGTCGTAGCCGGGGGGGCAGCGGGCGGCGCTGTACGGTGTGTCGGTGTGGTGCTCGTGGTGTCCTCCAGGGGGCGACATCACGTCCAGGTGCTGCTTGGCCCACGGGGACAGATCTGACAGACCACAGGACAATTAAACCCTAACCCAGACCAGTACGTCTTCAGGAGAATGGGCTATGTGCACACACGCCATTTTGGAAAGAACTTGGGCCCCTTCCCTACTTCCTTCACAGGTGTTACCGATTATACTAATGAATGGATCACTGGCAACACTCTGCTACACCAGTGGGTCTCAATGTGATCTTGAGTAGGTTCCAAATGGTCCCGTACAGGTGTGAAACTCTTGAGAGTGTACAAATGGAACCAAATGGATCCGTAAGGGTTTCCATTTGTATACTCTCAGAGTCATGGGGGTCCTTGAAATAAAATAAAAAAGGTTGAGAACCACTGCACACTAAATGGAACAGAGCCTGAATTAGTATTATCGGTAACACCTGTGAAGGAAGTAGGAAAGCGGCCCAGAAGTAGGAAGAGTACGTCTGTGTGCATAGAGCCCATTAAACCCTAACCCAGACCAGTGCATCTTCATCAGATCTGACAGACCACAGGATAATTAAACCCTAACCCACACCAGTGCATCTTCATCAGATCTGACAGACCAGATAAGAGGATAATTAAACCACTTGAACGTCGAGTAGTGGAGTCACTCAAGGCTCGTGTAGCGGACCTCTTCTGCTCCTCGTGACCCTATAGGGTCCCGCTGCATGGACCAAGGAAGAGACGACATGAGTAGATAATGTTGTTTGTCCCAGACCAAGGACCACAATGGAAATAAGTCGGAAGACTGTATTGTGTTTTTTATCCTTGACGATGATGTTTGAACTTGTTTTTCTTGCTTGACGTCTAATAAAATAAAAATAAAATGGAAAGTTTGCAAACTCCTAAAGAATAAAGATGGATAGTAATATGAAAACATATATTATATCGTTGCTGTCGGGAGGAAACCTCATAACTCAATTTTTGAGGTTTTAGATTTTTTTTTTCATAAATCGATGCTACTGAACACCGTTTACGTCTGGTGTGTTGTTATGAACATATTGAACCAATGGAAAGTATCAAAAAGCGCTTCTGAAAGAATCTCTGAAACACTTAACTCCACTGCTCTGTGGGGGCACTGACTGCAGCTCAGAAAGAATAACGACAGTTTATCTGTGTGTGTGTGTGTGTGTGTGTGTGTGTGTGTGTGTGTGTGTGTGCGCGCTAATCAAACTTGGAGATCCATTGTCAGTGGAGTTAAGAGGTTTCTCTGTCATTGATAAGAACTATCTTGACAGAGAAAACCTCCTAACTCCACTTGAGCTGTATTCGGGTAAAGTGGTGATATATAATGACACAATCTGATAATATACAAAGTCACAATACCAACTTTGATGAAGCAGTATTGCTTTGTTTCAAAAATATACGGTTTTCTTCAATTTCTGAAAAATGTAACATTTGTTTTTCCATTTCCTGAAAAATGAAGATTTTGGAGTTAAGGTTTCCTCCCGACAGCAGAGATATACAGTAAATGGTGCATTTATATGGTAAAAGTGCATTTATATAGCGCCTTTATCCAAGGCGCTTTACATAGATTGTGCATTACATTCACCCATTCACACACACATTCATACACCGATTGCAGCGGAAGCCATGCAAGGTACCAACCAGCACATCGGGAGCAATTTGGGGTTCAGTGTCTTGCCCAAGGACACTTCGACATGTAGACAGGAGGAGCCGGGATTCGAACCGCCGACCCATGGATCATTGGACGACCTGCTCTACCTCTTGAGCCACAGTCGCCCCACAGTATATCAGGGGTGGGCAACTTTGCTGATGGAGAGGGCCACTGTATTTCCACACTCACTCCAGAGGGCGACGGGCCACATTGCATTGCTGTCGGGCAGAAACCTGATCTCCATATTTTAACTTTTTTCATAAATGAATGTCCGTTTTTGTCATTCTAACAGTGTCACGCAAAAATAGCAACCAAAAAAAAGCCGCTACAAGTTCAAAACAACACGTTTGAGCATGTAGATCGGCTATTTTTGTATTGGATTCCTGAATAATTTCTTGCTATTTTTAAATACAAATACATTTGACATAAAAGAGAGCAAAAGGTAATACAATGCTAATTACTAGTCATTAAACTGCTAATACAGACTGAAGTACTTAAAGCGGGTCATGTTTGCATGTTTGGCATTGTAGGCTAACCGCTTAAATCAATAATATATCAGTATTCTCATAAGAGTCTGCTGTGGGCCGCTTTGAGTGAAGGTGAGGGGCCGGGCCCCGGGCCGTGGTAGGCAGGCGCTTTGCTAATGCTCCACCGAGCGCCTAGGCTACTGTATATCTAGGATAAACAAAACATAACTGTCGAGTAAGATCTTCCTAAGTTGGTACTTCCGTGTTTGCTCAGTAATACGCACGCACACACGCACGCACGCACGCACGCACGCACACACAGTCTCTCATTAGTCATTTTCTTCTGCATTCCACATTTGTAATTCAACATCAACAAACTGAACTGCACACACATGGCTGCAGCATCTCAAAACAGTATATATTGTATACATAAATAACATATACAATAAAGCAACAGTCTCTGACCTTTTTGAGGCAGCCTATAGTCTCTCAAGACAGACTGTTGACTCACGTCCAATTTCAAGGATAAAAGGGCGCTGCTATTCCTTTATTTGCCGATGGGTTCTCAGATTGGAGGCAGCCTGACAAGGTATTTTGATGGACCATGATGGATCTAAATGAGGCCGAGTCAACTGCACATGAGGGTTAACCTCTCGTCTACAACAATACACCCAGCGATGAGCCAATTCTTCAGATAGTCTCCGTTTAATGTCCTTGCGGATCTATTCTCTACTGAAATCTGAAAGTTTTGCCTGCATGGGGGGGAGCTCTGTGTTTCTTGTGCGTCTTTAAACAGATGCTTTGACACGTTTATAGACAAAGTGTTTATTTTGCCCACGCAAAGTTTACAACGAACATTAATATACTTGGCATCTTTGACAGACAAGAATACAAAATAATGCCGATACATGTCTCTGTCATGGTCCGCCAAGCTCTGGTCTTTCTGTCTGTCTGTTGTTGTTTGGAAGTGAAGCGAGTGCGACGGTTGCATAGACGCATACGCTACGTCATAACTGTGCGCAGGCTGTGCAGCCTAACAAGAACAAATCTACAAGCTAAAACGCATCTCTGTTTTTACCCGTTGATAGCTTGTGGATCTGTTCTATTTTTGCATGCCATGCAACAACCATCTACCGTGAGTGCATAACTCACGGTAGATGGGTCAAATGCAGAGAACAATTTTCACTGCGGTAACGTGTGTTACAAATCGTAAGACTTGACTTTTTCTTTTTTTAATATTTTTTATCCCACGATTTTGTAGCCCATTTTTCACCCCTGTGTCAATTATCTAATGTGATCCTGGGCTCTACACACCCTCCGCCAACCTAGTCCCCATATATGGGGGACATGGGGAGAGCAACGGACTTGAACTCATGCTTCCTTCATGCCCGAGTGTCCAAGTTGCTCCTTTACACCTGGCAGGGGGGAGTTTCCCTGGTTGGACGTAGCGCGTGGAAGGAACACGTTATTCCAACCAGTTCCTTTCCTCTCCATCAGGCGCCCCGGCTGGCCAGGGGGAGGCAGTTTAGAGACCAGGATTACTGCATGTTTTTTGTGAGGGTACCTACCCTAGGGGACACGGGGAGAACATGCAAACTCCACACAGAAAGGCCCTTTCGCCAACCCCGCCTCGGGTATGGGCACTGATGACGCGGAGGAGGAGACACGCCGCCAGCACCCACAGCGTCCCAAGCGTGAATCGAACCCAGGACCTTCTAGCTGTGAGGCGACAGCACTACCAACTGTGCCACCGTGCCCCTCGACTTGACTTTTTTGAAACTACAATGATGATCATTGATTAACTACATTTGTATAAGGTTGCAGTTGGGACGCCAAAAGGGGCAGGGCCGTATTGATACTTTAACTCAAACCAGTAAGACGCCCTCAGGGTAAGAAGCGACCTCGCCCCAAAAGTGCCTCGCGTGCACGCATCCGCCTGGGTGACATATAGGCGAGCACTGGCGCTTTGGCATGGGGGGTCAGATCAACATATGGAATGAATTCTGTACTGGCCATATATGAGCGTGTCTTCAGTGTACAGGGTTTGATGAGGTCAGATCAACATATGGAATGTCAGAACATGTCAGCTCCATATATGGAGATCTAAGGGTGGCAGCGGGGGCAGTGTCACTGTCTTGAGTGTACAGGGTTTGATGAGGTCTTATGATGAAGACTGGATATTCTAGTTAGAAATGCTGTTCTTTCACTTACTTTTGAAACTACTTTTTGTGCCATATACTTCCTCCTGAAAGCTTGTTATCCAAAATACACCCCAGGTAAGTAATGGATTCCTTAGCTAGAGGAGCCCGCTAGAACCGTAGTAATCGTAGGATTAAATTAATCGTGAAGCCCACCAGAACCGTAGACTACGTTTTCCAGGGTTTATATTCTTTAATCCATGTTTTGATCGGATTACATCGGTATAGCTGCCTCTCGTTAGCATAACAGTCAAAGTAGGACAGTGGCCGCAGCCATGACATCACAGGTTAATCCAGACCCACAGGAACGCAATCGGGCGAGCCGCCCCGCGTCCGAAACGGTTGAGAAATGACAGAGTTACCGTGTGGGGGTCCCTCTACTTTACCCTCTGTACTGTACTGTACTGTAACTGTACTGGCACACCCGGAATCACCATATATACAGTTAATATGTGCGTCTGTGTTAGGTTGCGCACAGGTGGTGAAAAACCACCATGCTGTTTTCGTGCTCAGACACACCCAGCCACCCACCCACACACAGCTCCGTAAGGGAGTGGTTGCACCACTCAAAAACAGGCCAAAACAAGCCCAATAATATGGCCATATAATCCTAATTAACAAATGATTTGATGCATTCGTCATTATAAATACTATGTACTGTATGTCTATAATATTGAATATAGATACCATGCATGTCTATAATAATGAATATAAATACTGTGTATGTCTATAGTAATGAATGTTTTGGTGATTTATTATACACACATACTTTAGCCAGCGCTTAATAAGTAGAGACACCAGACTGATTATGTCACTCAATGTGATTCACACTCCTATGTGTATTTATAGTAACGGTATATACATCAAAGAAATATTAGTTTAGATGTTAGATTTTCAAAACAAGCCACTGCATTTTTAAAGCAAGACCCTTACAGGAGCCCTCGTACAAGGTTTATTCGACTATGCATGCACCTCTTGGTACCACAGCACCTCAAAGGCCCTTAAAACAAGGCTCCAGACTTCCCAAAACAAAACTGGTCAGGCTGCTACTTGGCCTCACTCCCAGAACCCACCTCACCCCTGCCCACTTTGATAGGCTGGAATGGCTTAGGGTTGACGACAGAGTACAGATACACCACCAAGATACCCATGTACCTGTCTTCCTTAATGTCAACGAAGTCCACACCCATAACACCAGAGGGAGTTAAACAAACCATATGCAACCCAGATTTGGCACAAACAAGGGACTGAATTATTTTCACTCCTATGCCACCAAAATGTGGAACGCCCTACCAACATGTCATTGATACATGTGAATCCCTTGACTCCTTCCACGTCCACAGTTAACAGTTTTGTATTGAGTTGTGCTTGAAATGTACTGTAATTCTCCAATCTGTTAATAGATCTTTCAATCAAAAAAGAAAGAAAAAAAACCCTGCAACCGGTGACTCACTATTTCAGTCATAAGTTGGCACTGTGTGTAGTGCAACAGGCCATATAACCAGAAACATTCCATCCTTCCAGACAATGGAAGTGCATACCTGACCAAATTCTAAAGAAAATATTCTACTGTCCTGGCAGATTTAATGTGTATTATTTATGTTGTACTAGTATTACCTTTATATAACATTTAATCGTGTCTTATTCCACACTGTTGAAGCACAAATCATTTGACTGCCTATAGTGCAGCTAGCAACTGTTGCATCAAGTGACAATGAACACCTTCGACTCGAGCTGGACGAGAGAGAGACTTACAGAGGTCTGGCTGGTCTTCAGGTACCTCCTGTTTAATTGAAACAGGTCTGGCTGGGTCTGGAGAGTTCATCTGCACCTGCTGTCTGGACTCCTCACAGAGTCTGGAAAGAAACAATTGCAATACCAAAGTTCAGGGTTAATTATTACAAAGACTCTAAAGGCCAATTCATACTCCAGTTATAGGTGATAAGGTGACCACCGCTATCACATATCACCGAAAACTACAACATGATGTCGATGAGCTGCAGTGAAGAGCAAACCACCGCTCTCTCCAGCCCTTCTCTCTGTATTTAGCACCAAAACGGTGGTAACTGAGGGGCCATCCAGATGAGGACGATTTCGGTGTTTCTTGGGCAAGTAATTAGCCGATCTGCCCTTTTTGTCACATGGAGACGGCGTTTTGGGGGACATAAACGGCTAATTTTGAAACTACCTTCCAGAGTGGGAAAGTTTGGAGACGCGCGCTTTCACGTCTCCGTGTGTATAGCAAATGCCGCCTAATTTGCTGAAACGGTGATGTCATAGTCCCCTCGCCCCCTCCAAACTAACCAGTGTTAATGGTTTATTTCACCATAACCACTCACATAAGTATCACAGCTATTTTATATTTGCACATAATGTCTATAAACCCCCTTAGATAGCACTTTTTAGACTTAGATAGCATTTGAAACAGACTTATAGCATGTCATGTAGAGAGCACAATAATTACATTGTATATAGTCATAGCACATCATAGTACATATGTATAGCATAGTATAGTATATATGTATAGTTAATATGTATAGTGTCATTATATAGATATGTTCTAGTTACGTTCTTAGCCTACGCATGTTTCTTGATAAATGCATTTTATATATGTGATGTATTCCCATACTTTTGTTCCTGTCTAATGTAAGTCACTCTGGATTAAGAGCGTCTGCTAAATGCCTAAATTGTAAATTGTATAAATCTCTTATCCAAAAATAGCCGATCTGCAGCCCGCATGCATGAGCTTGTAGAGGAGCTATTTTTGGAGAACAGAAACAACACCCCCGATCGGGAAAAATGTATACATATTTACGCAAACAGTTGCTGAGATTGAGCAGGCGTGCATGCACGAGAGAGGAGTTATGTGTGTGAGGAGCTGATCACAGATAGAGGGAAAGTGTTATATTTGGCTTATTATTTATGCTATATATTATTGACCGCGTCTGTGTCAGTCTCACAGTCACAGCAGCAGTGCGCACGAGAGAGAGAGAGAGGGGGGGGGGTGCTGCGTGTTAACAAATAAATAGGCTACTCATCTTTGTGTTCTAGTTTCACCTTATTGCTGAGTGACACACAGGGAAAAGCAAGGGTTTAGAAGCGAAAACGTCCGTTGTGGAGAAACATATGCACTCTTCACAGAGTGATTAGCCTACTAATGAGTGACAGGTGCTGCCACTTTTGCACTTTTGGAGCGTGGCTGAGGATGTCTGTTGGAGAGTGTGAGTGAGACAGACTTTTTTGGTGGCCATCTACAGGCCGGCCATGTGTACTACAACTTTCTATTGAAAACGAAGCAGTTTACCGGTCTCGTGTAGACATCGTACATAATTAACATAACCGCAATGTAGACGCAGTAAAGTTTTATATCGTTCACAAACTTAGGCGGGGAACAGCCCGCGACGTCCTCGTGAGACTCGCTCGGTGGTAACGAGAGAACAAAGGAATGAAATAATAGAGACAGCGACAGAAAGAGAGAGAGACTATAGGAAAGGAACACAAAAGGACCAGCAATGAATATAATACCTCTAGTCTAGGCAGATAGGCAGTAGAGAGAGAAAGCAGAAGGATGACAATGGACGGATTTGAAAACAAAAAAGGGGGGGAAAACAGAATAAAAGAAAAAATACGAAAGAAGAAAACTATAAATAAGTAAAATGTGATGACTTTGAATTGCACAGGAGAGAAAAAAACTGATATTTTGAGTATACGGTTATAGCAGCATTGCTTTTTCAATGATTCATGCTAATTAGCCTCTTCAGAGTGAAGATGTCAGAATCGATACATATACGAGAGTCTAAATCTCAGGCTACATGCAAATGATATGCCGCCTACTACTACTAATAATAATAATAAAAACATTGTTTTCTTTCGTGTTAACTAATACTGGAAAAAATGCCCGTTTTCTTTCAGGCCAGCACTCCAACTCACATCCTTATTGTATAAAAACAAAACGAAAACATACCTTCTACTGGTATAAAACACACGGTGCTACACCTCCAAAGTGGCCGTGGGTATTCCTTGAAGATAGTTTAGTATTAGCGTTAGCATCCACAAAACAACTATTCGTGTGTAAATTGAATTCCTCCCGTTTTCACAACGAGCCAGTGTACGTGTCACTGTATCCACAAAGACAGTCTCTGACACAACGAGTTACACAGAGATAGCTTTGTTCCATAGAGTTGTATAAAAGGGTTTGTTCACTACAGACTTCCTCTGTATCGTTCATAAATCAGCCTCTGCTCTGTTTACTTTGGTTGGTGACGTTTCCACCCGGACGAGAGAGAGGGCCGGACACACAGTCCTCGCGCGTGCCTCTCTCTCTCTCGTCCGGGTTGAAACACACACTATGCTCAGTTCCAGCAGAAAACCTATAGATCACAAACAGACACATTGATTGTAAAAACCATAGTAAAAACAAAATAGAATACAGAAAATAAAACAACACCAAATTAATTAATAATGTACCATGAATTCCAAGGTGTAATCTAACCAAACAAGTGATTGGGAAAAACTATTTTTTTATGTCAGGACGTGTATGGTGCATTTGTCCGTTGTCACCACAAGGTGGCAGCAAGAGAAAGCCTATATTTTGCATCCATACCGGTATGTTGTAAATGGAGCTGTTAAATGAGGAAAAGTAATGTAGGCCTAATCAGTGGTGATGTGATCACTGATAGGCTAAGTGATGTATGTGTACAGAAAGGTGAATGACCCTCTGCAGAAAATTACATTCAAAATGTTTTTATTAATTTTAGTTATTAACAGTATTGTATAAATTAATGTAACTTTGGCACAATGTAAATACAACAGCATTGGTTACACTTTCTTGGAGATATGTCAATACCTATACATGAAGTTACAAAGTTACATTGTATAGGTTAAATAGAATTATTAAAACAAATCTAAACCATTCATTCGAGTAAATGTTCGTTTTTCTTTCATTTTCTATCAATCAAACTATATAGCCTAGAATATTCATGTTTACATGTTCTAGACAAGATGTTCTCACTTTGTAGGTGACGACTCCCCAACATAATTATGATTCATATTTCAACTGAGAACAAAACATACATTACCCACTTCAGCCCTATATTTAGGCCATTTGACAATAGCCAATCTCGCAATGCGACGCAATGAACAGCTTGTAGATCTGCTATTTTCAAAATATATATTTTTAAATTAATACATTTGAAAACTTGTGAAATGGGACATAGGCCTACTGCATAATGAGTACTTTGTACTTTAAGTACATTTTGACACCAATAGGTTGCTTTTATACTTTTACTCTAGCCTATTTTGAATTCCGGACTTTTACTTGAAACAGAGTATTTCGATCTTTTTTGTAGTATTGATACTTTTTTCTTACGTAAATGTAGCATTGCGCGGAAGCGGCGATTGAACCCGGGGCTCCCACTCGCCAGACCAACGCGCAACCTACCGTGCCAATTAGGGCTGAACCCGATTGGCAGGGCTGTTGCGGGCTGGGTCTTGGCTGGGGGCTACAATCACCCCCCCCCCCCCCCCCCCCCAGTCTTTGAAGCGCATCCTCGTGCTTCTCACTTCACACCGCGGACCGCCGCACACAATGTCCCTCATGTCCCTCACGCGAGGATATCACGCTCCACGTCCTGCCGACTATACGCCAGATTGTAGCATTATGCGTAAACGGGCATTGAACCCGGGGCTCCCACTCGCCAGACCAACACGCAACCTACCGTGCCAGGGCTGTTGCGGGCTGGGGTCTTGGCTGGGGGCTAAACAATGAGTACTTTTTCCGTCACTGAGGGCCGGAAAAAGCGTAGATTGTAGGCCTAGGTTGCCTGATGTGAGGGCTGGAGGGCAGCAAGACATGCAGGGGAGGGGCAGGAGGGAGAGGGAAAAGGGTTGGGGAGAGAGAGGGGGGAGAAATAGAGAGAGGGGGGAGAGAGGGAGAGGTAAGAGAGAGAGAGAGAGAGAGAGAGAGAGAGATTAGGTTACTAGGCCCTTTTTGAAACAGCTCCTCGCCACTCGCCCTACACACTTCCACTTGATTTGAGCATAGATATATAAATAATAAAGATGGCCCTGGGATTCCCCTCCCATCCAGTGCCGTCTCTATGATTTATATATGCTCAAACCAAGTGGAAGTGTGTAGGGCGAGTGGCGAGGAGCTAGTTTCAAAATTCGGGGTAGATGTGACATATAAGGCCTCTAGTTTTGACACATTTGTGACGTG
This sequence comes from Electrona antarctica, assembly GCF_951216825.1. Classification (NCBI taxonomy): domain Eukaryota; kingdom Metazoa; phylum Chordata; class Actinopteri; order Myctophiformes; family Myctophidae; genus Electrona; species Electrona antarctica. The sequence continues at coordinate 296,270 of NW_027637418.1, read as the reverse complement.
TTGTGAGCTTGTAGATCTGCTATCTTTAAATAGTCAGCATGTATAATATGGTTGAAGTGGTTCCACTGATTTTGTTGTTATAAACATGAATGTCGCTGGGGGGGGCTGGAACCCCCTCAAGGACCCCTGGGGTGCCCCGGACCACACTTTGAGAACCACTGTATTCATGATCTACACAATATTACTGTTTAAATGTGGTAGACACAGAGAGGGTCACCATGCCTCTCAGCCATTCATTACAGCAGAGACGAAATGTTTTTATAATCGTCATGGGGGCCCCCCGATTACATACAAAGTCAATGCAAGACGAGAATTGCGCGAACGGGCACGGCGCGACCTGGTGCGGTACAAACGGGACGAACCGAGGCGAATATATATATTCAGGTCCAATTCCTCATGGGGGCCGAGGCCCCCTGGCCCCCACAGACTCTACGTCACTGCATTACAGTGTGAAGTGAGGGGCACTCTTATCATGATACATCATCATACATCATTTCTGGTCAATCACAATTTGCGTCCTCCCTTTTCCCTCTTCACTTTTGTCTTCAAGTGTTAACACAAACCCGGAAAGATGGGTAGCGCCCCTCATGGCCTGGTCATGACCTGGTCAGCCTGCAATGACATGCATAAGATCTGGTCATCCCAGATTCCCAGCTTAGTGAGATGTTCAAAGTAAAAACATTTAGGACGACCGTCGAGCCGATTCTATACTCTATGGCTCAAGAAATTAGAGAAACGGTTGGATGGGACTTATACACCCGCCTTCTAAGAGAGCGCAAAAGCTCTCTTGAACGAGCCACCCATCGACTAATCTAATATACGGCAACCTTCCCCGTACGTGTTTCTTCACTAGTCCGATCCAGAAGAACACAGTTTGCCGGCCACTGCTGTATACAGAGCTGACAATGAGGTTATATCTTAGTGGAGCTTAGTCCATTCACCCTGAGTAAACAAAGAACTTTGCTTTGCTTTGCTTAGTAAAAACAGAGAGACATGTGTTGCGTGCTGAGCGGCGTGTTGTATAGTTTTTGGTGGTCACCTCTTCACCGAAATCTGGACTATGAATATAGGCCTTAAATAATAGTGAATCAAGCAACAAACAAAGAAAACTGTCCGGGGTGCAACACAAAAAAAAGCCAGAGTTGATGTTAAAATGACCCCAAAGTGCTACTTTGTATTGGGTGTAGAATGCAGCTCTGCAAGTTCTGGAGGAGTTCACACACACCTGATGTTTACTGTAGTTAAGCAAGACCTGAAACAAACACACAGACGCACACACACACACACACACGCACACGCACACGCACACACACACACACACACACACACACACACACACACACACACACACATCTCAAATAGTTTGGTCACGTGACTGTGTGGGGCATGCCCATGTGGCTGCACTCACTCAGTCTGGTCCCAGGTGTGCGTGTGTGTGTGTGTGTGTGTGTGTGTGTGTGTGTGTGCGTGCGTGCGTGTTGAGTGTGCTCAGCCGTGTTTTGTCACTTCCACTCAGGTGTTGCAACAGGAAGGATCATGGCAGATTTCGACTTGGCTTCAGGTAAGCCTTTATTTTAATCCCATTAAGACCTAAGGTGCATGGATTCTACAAATGTCTTCTAAATCCTAAACAGTTTTCTGATAAACTACCAGACAGAAATGTGAAAACAGCATCAGTCAAACACTCAACCAGCCGATCTACATCAACATGTTTGGAACGTGAACATTTGGTTATTTGAACTTTTTTAGAATGTTTTCTTTTTTTAAACAGTAAAAAAAACGAAACAGTTTAGGGATAAGGGGTGGCACAGCAAGATATAGCCCTTGGTCTAAAAGGAATAGCACCAAAACCTCTTAAAACTTTGTTTCTATCAGAGGTGCAGGGTGCTCAAACTTTTTAAGGACTTCCCATCTCAAAATATGTTGTTCCTGGGGAGATCAAAGATTCAAAGATTTGCTCAAATTTGCACTGATAAAAAAAAAAAAAGAATCTGCAAGCTTGTATACTGTATCTGATATTTTTGAAAGGCCAAACAATGTGCTAATGGTAAATGGTGCATTTATATATAGCGCCATTATCCAAGGCGCTTTAAGTTTACATATTGTGCATTACATTTTCCCATTCACACACCAATGCCGGAGGAAACCAGCCAGCATGCACATCGGGAGCAATGAGTCTTGCTCAAGGACACTTCGACACTAACTCTGGGGGAGCTCGGGTTCGAACTGGGAAATATGGTACCCATCCGGTCACTCTACCCCTGAGCCACTGCCACCCTATATACTGTATATAGTTCAAATCTAAAATGACACAGATGCTTTCCCGGTTTTAATGGGTTATTTTGTGAATAGTTGCCTTATGATAATTTTAGGAAGTTTAGGATGTTATTGGATTAAAGCCAAATATATGCAGTGTAAATATTCTGATGCCAAATGGTTTGGTCGCAGTGATTTACAATAATAGGAGGTTTACATCAAATGCATATAAATGGTAATCAAGGATAATGGGTGAACCAATAAATCATCAGTCTAAACACATCAATAATCAGTACATTGAAACTATACACACTATAGGATGCATGCCAGATCAATAATGAACCTGGCATCTGACTATATGGCACTTGCCCTATAGCCTTGCCCGTTGCCCCTAACCTCGATGACCTTGCAGGCTTAGGGAGACGCTAAAAATGTAATTTAGATAGCATGTTATGTAGCCTGATTCCAGGTATATATTGGAATTGCTAATTACAGTACAAATACCGCAACATTGTACAGTACAGTAGGCCTACTTAAGTAAATGTACTTTTCACCACTGTATATACAGTAACACGGCATATCGTCTCTGTCGGGTGGAAATCTCGAGTCTTTTGAGGGTGCACACTAAGTGTTGTAATTTTCATACAGCTATTGCGTGGTTAAATGAAACAGCTAGGGTGATAACTGTACAATTGCCTCTTCAATTCGCCTTGTCATGGCATTTTCAGAGGACATCACTAAGCATTTAGCAATACAATAGGCTGCCTGTATAGATTGCAGGTACTCAGAACGAATAGCTACAGTATTCATCAGTCTATTTGTTGAGGTGTGGCACATTCCTGGTATAAAACATCTTGCCCTAAACGTATTTGCCATTTTGTACTATTTTGAAAAACCTGTTCAAATAGTTGAAATAGACAATCTACAAACTCACAACGTGTTGATGTAGATCGGCTCTTTGAACTATTTTAAAATGTTTTTTTTAAATAGTAAAACATGGCAAATAAGTTTAGGGATGGCCTGGGCCTTGGCTCGGCGGTCCAGGCACCTTGGCCGGTAGTCCAAGTCTGGCAGTGTGCCGCAGTTTGACTCCCGATCCCAACAGCCTTTACTGCATGTCACCCCCCATCTCTCTCCCCATGTCCATGTCTGTCCCTCCTATAAATAAAAAAGGTGAAAGCGACAAATCATTTTAAAAATAATTCTATAAGGGGTAAGGTGTGGCGCAAGATAGGGCCCAATATGTTTTAACCTTATGTAAAGTCAAGCTCAGTCCCCATCACTCACATTACAAGAATGAATACATTTACCACTCAACTGACACCCGATACCCAATTATAAAAAAGAATAAATAAAAAATACACTTTTCACATGGAGTTGCAAGGGGGCAATTTCCCTCTTGCACCCCCCTGGCGCCGGGCCTGTTTCACGATTCAAATTCAAAAGTAGCAGATCTACAAGCTCGAAATGTGTAGCTTCATGCCGCGTTTTGAGCTTGTAGATCTGCTACTTTTGACGCTGTAATGTGATATTATAAATTTGATGATTTACGAAAAAATTACATACAAAGTTAGAATATAGATAAAAAAGACGTTTCTGCCCAACATCCACAAATACAATAGAGTGCCGAAAGTCCTGACGTCACTCGCTCCTCCCCTGGTTTGCTGAAATAATTTCTCTATGGAGAATAACATTGGGTCATCTTAAAATCGTCTCATATAAGAATTGTGGTCCAAAATAAACAAAATGTCTCCGTGATATTGTCAAGGAGGTGTCTTTGTATCGTTTACGGCAGCCAGTCACTCGTATTTGATACAGTCTGTTAACTAATTCAGCAGCAGTAACATTAGCATTTTCTCTCAGTCAGTTGATTCTCCATATTCATATGAGTGAAACCACCGGGATGATTTATTTTTCAAACCCATTCTTATATCAGGCGATCTAAGATCCCCCTATGGGGATCATGATTCAAATAAAAAAGTACACAAACCTGTGGAATAGCACCCTCTAGCGATATTGATGTCAGACTTTGGTGCTCTATAATGTCTCCAGTTGTTGGAACGAATGATTAAATTACAGTAATACATGTATATACTCCAGTTGTAGGAACGAATGATTAAATTACAGTAATACATGTATATAGTCCAGTTGTAGGTACGAATGATTTAATTACAATAATACATGTATATACTCCAGTTGTAGGTACGAATGATTTAATTACAATAATACATGTATATACTCTAGTTGTAGGTACGAATGATTTAATTACAGTAATACATGTATATACTCTAGTTGTAGGTACGAATGATTTAATTACAGTAATACATGTATATACTCCAGTTGTAGGAACGAATGATTTAATTACAGTAATACATGTATATACTCCAGTTGTAGGAACGGATGAGTTAACACATTGTGTGCCCTAGACGTCTCCACACATCTTTATAATAAATCACCCCCTGTGGTGTCCAAGACGTCTGGGGACGTCTTTGGGATTTTTTGTTTTTGTTTTTGTTTTTTTTGCTTAAAAATAAAATAATTTATCCAGCTGTAGGTAAGGAGGACGATGTGAAGAAGGACGATGCCTCGGGTCAGGACCAGAAGTTCTCCTTGTTTGGTCTGGGGAAGAAGGACAAGGACAAGTCCAAGGACAAGGTCAGAACCATAGCATTTCCTTCAGTATGTTGTAGTAGTAGGACCGGGGAGGCAGAGGGAAGGGGGGGGGGGGGGGGGGGGGGGGGGGGGGGGGGGGGGGCGGTCACAAGCTCTATAATTCGCTAGCGAGTGTTTCCTACACTGCTGATGTACAAGCACACACGTTGTGAGCTTGTTTATGGACAGCAGTCAGTCGTGACATTTCATTATTTTGTTTAATTCCAGAATACTTTGCTTATTTGTTTCAGAGTGACTGCAAGGGCAAGTCTGACTCCAAGGACAAGTCCAAAGACAAGTCTGACTCCAAGGACAAGTCCAAAGACAAGTCTGCCTGCGAGGACAAGTCCAAAGACAAGTCTGACTGCGAGGACAAGTCCAAAGACAAGTCTGACTCCAAGGACAAGTCCAAAGACAAGTCTGACTCCAAGGACAAGTCCAAAGACAAGTCTGACTCCAAGGACAAGTCCAAAGACAAGTCTGACTCCAAGGACAAGTCCAAAGACAAGTCTGACTCCAAGGACAAGTCCAAAGACAAGTCTGACTCCGAGGACAAGTCCAAAGACAAGTCTGATTGCGAGGACAAGTCCAAAGACAAGTCTGACTGCAAGGTTTGTTTTGATAAGTATATGTTTTTATTATTAAAAACTCAATTCCTACAAGACCTGATTCAGTCTGTAGTCCCTTCTCTGCCGGTCCGACAGGCATTAGTTCGGCAACACTGTCGCACCCAACATGCAATGGTTACAACACACTCATGGCTCCTGACTTGTGCGGCAGGTTAAAACTAACCTGTGGCAGGTTAAAATGAACCCATGGTTCCCAACATGCGTGGCAGCTTACAACTAACCCGCAGGTTAAAACCTGTGGCTTCCTGTGAGGTTAGGTTTGGGTAGGGGTCGGACTCATGACTGTCTGTAGGACTGTTAGTAAGTCGGACCAAACACATGCACCCTTCTCTATCATGATTGGATAAAATTGGTATCCCGACCTGAAAATTAAGTTTCTGTTTGATAAAATATAGCAAGAAGTACTATCACAATATAGGCTAGAGATTGTTAACACTAGTAGTTTTACCCAAAGAAAATCACTTACCCTACCTTTTAATATTTTAGTCGACTGAAACTACAGGTGATTAGTCGACTAAACAGTTCATGTTGACGGGATGGCGTATATGTACACTGGGCGGCTGTGGCTCAGGAGGCAGAGAAGGTCGTCCAATGATCCATGGATCGGCGGTTCGAAAGCTCCCCCTGTCTACATGTCGAAGTGTCCTTGTGCAAGACACTGACACACGTGTCTTGAGTCGGTCGGTGATAGCTTGCCAAATGTGCTATAAAAATGCAATTCATATACCGGAAAGTAGCCGATCTACAAGTTCACAACCCACTTGTGATGCGTTGTGAGCTTGTAGATCTGCTATTTTCAGAGCACAATATCCGTACACCACCACCAAACTATATAAAATTACTTTGTCTTTTAGTGCTACTGCATCTCTTCTCCACTAGTCCCTCCCTGTAGTTTGAGTCATCGTAGCTTAGTTTTTAAGGACATCTTTCATCATAGTTTTTGTCGACAAAATTAACATGTCTGTCTGTCTGTCTGTTTGTCTGTCTGTCTGTATACAATCCAAGGACAAGGAACACAAGAAGAAGAAGAAGGACAAGGACGGACACAAACAACACGAGGACGGACATGAGTCATCTTCATCATCCTCATCTTCCTCTTCCTCCAACAGTGATGAAGAGGTGAGTCTGTAACTTAACACGCACGCACGCACGCACTTAAACGAGTAGTTTAAGTGCGTTCCCTACTCTGGCCAAAAAGTACAGTTTATACGTGTGGTGGGGGGCTCCGAGTGCGTCCACTAAGGAAAGTAGGCTTTCTAATGACACAACCCGCCTTTGTTTTGGTGAGTAGCAAAAACGTTCTTTTTATTTACGCTAAAGAGGAGAGGCTGGTCTGCATTCATGCGAGCGGCGGAAGTTGAGAGTAACATAGCTCTAAATGAAACGCATTAGAGCTATGGACCAGAGCTAGGTTTGGGTAGGGTGTCGGACTCATGACTGTCTGTAGGACTGTTAGTATGTCGGACCAAACACATGCACCCTTCTCTATCATGATTGGATCAAATTGGTATCCCGACCTGAAAATTCATTTTCTGTTTGATATAATATAGCAAGAATCACAATATAGGCTAGAGATTTTTAACACTAGTTTTACCCAAAGAAAATCACTTACCCTACCTTTTAATATTTTAGTCGACTGAAACTACAGGTGATTAGTCGACTAAACAGTTCATGTTGACGGGATGATCATCTTCCTCTTCCTCCACCAGTGATGAAGAGGTGAGTCTGTAACTTAACACACACGCACGCACGCACGCACTTAAACGAGTAGTTCACCCAGAAAAGTGACTTATTTTATATCAATTGCATAGAAAATACAATTACACAAAGCCTTGAATTTATGGAGATAGTTGGTGTCACATGACTGCAGTCTCCTACTGCTGTACAAAAAGGGATAAATACAGGATGTTTTTTTCTTTTTAGAGAGAATTGATAAAAAAAATAGTTTTCAGTCATTTGATGCTGTATTGAAAAGTGGATAAGAGAAGAAAAATACTGGGTAATAATGAGTAATAATATATAGTGCTCTATGTGATAAAAAAAATAATCATGCTGTCGAGCAGGAAAAGGGCTGGGCAGCTTCTTTTCAGATGCTGTGAAGTGTGAAGTGAACCATGAACCAGTGATGACAACTCACCGCGAAGACCTGGTTACCACACTGCTCCGGGCAGCACACGCAGAGATGAAAGATCAGAATCACACACACACACTTGTGCACACGCGAAGAGTTTTGGTATGGAATGAATATAATATAATAATCAGGCCGCTGGCTCCCATTTGTTGAAGATAGATCTATACATTTTCAAATGATATTATTATGCTTAAATTATCGCTTTGGCTAAAACACTGAATCCCGTGGATAAAGTAGGCTATGTACACTACAGGCATTCATAGCCTACCGCATAGGATTGTACAATTACTGTATATAGCCTACATTTAACAAACGAGCTTGATCGACATTTGTAAATAGGTCAATACAAAAAACTGCTACAAGGATGAAACCAGAAAAAGCACTAAGACTTGTTTACATCAGGTATAAAGTAAAAGGAAAACGTGACAACTCTATGAAAAAATGGGCAGAAGAACTGGGAGGCGGAGACGCGGGGCGGTGCGCTGCGCTGCCCGGAGCAGTGTGGTAACCAGGTCTTCGCCAACTCACCGGGGCCCCTTTTCCACCGGGGGTCAAACCGCTTCAGTTATTGTTTTCCCCGCCTAATGGAGGCTATAGGCGTGTGACATCATCGTACCCAGAAGTTATGCGTGAACGCCTATTGAGTGGATAAAGAACACATTTCTGGCCTTGACAGCCCATACATCCAAACAGAAATGTCCTATTTGATTGTATCAAACTCATCCAACATTGCAGCTGTACGTAAAGCTTGACTGTTGAGTGATTTCCAACGAGCGCTTCCAAACTAACACTCCATTCTAAGCGAAAAAATAAATCAACTAGGTGCTCAATGGAGGTGCAAAAAGTTACAAAAGTAGTCTGGTGTTTCAAAGATCAAAGGGACTAAAATGTTGAAGGAAAGGAGGCGATCCGAGCACTCAAAAAAGTGTAAGAAAATGAGGAGAGGGTTGATATAAAATCCAGGTACTTTATTACAACATGGTTCGACTCACAGAGGAGTCTTCATCAGGCCAAGTATACGCTCCATGCTGTTTGCCACTCAAGGGGCGCCTCCTGGTGGAAAAGTGATGCATGCGCATTCTCTCTATATTGAACCAGTTCAGAGTGTTTCCACTGAAAATGAATTGGTTCAGAACCCTAAAAGTTCGTTCAGAACTGGAACCTAAAAACAGTCTAAGTCCAAATTTCATTCTGACCCCTCCACGACAAGGCCTCGTTGTCCTGACCCCTTATCTATCATTTATACATTATGGATAAATAGTGTGGACTTAGACTGTTTTTCGTCTGTGGCATTCCCGAGATGTATAGCTACAGGGCTGAAGTGGTTAATTATTTGTTTTTATAATCAAAATCTACAAAGGAACTAGCAGTGTTGGGAAAGTTCACTTTCTACATGAACTAGTTCAAAGTTGGTTCATACATTTAACACAATGTTTAGGTGCCCACTCTTCATGCACCCTTTTGGAATGTGAAATGCCACTGAATCTGTAATCCTTTTCCACGTTGCTTCTGTCATGTGAAAATGAAGCCCAACTTGTGAAAGGTGACATGCTTTTATTGTGATGATTAATGAACATCTGACATCCTGCATATTTTCGTGTGCTGAAAATAGCTGAACTACAAGCTCACGTGTTGTTGGACGCGACCCACGTTGTGGCCTTGCAGATCAGCTATTTTCATCATGCAACATGTGGGTACGACTACAGCAAAATCAGGCTTCACTGTGGGAGATGTGTTTTGTTGGCCGAGGCAGCGCTCCTCGACGCAAAAATAACAAGCTATTGGAAGCTATCTTTCGGTTTAATGAAACAACACGTTTATCTCAGTGTTTGGGTCGGACTATGTATGTTCTGTGTTTGCGTGGATCAGTGTGAGCGTAGCCGTACGTCATCATCTAGTTGTGAGCTGTGTGCTCCAGAGAGAGAGTGCACGGCAGAGAGATTATATTAATTTGGTGTCGGATTTGGGTTTATTATGCTTTTGTAGGACTGGGACAGTGTTTTTTTCCGCTTCATATTAAGGCCTGTTTGAGTTGTGTTTTAGCTGTGTTTGGGGAACGATTGTTCATTGAACGCGTTCAGGCACTGAGGACTGGTAACTGTAACTAAAGTTTTCAAATACATGTAGTGGAGTAAATGTACAATCTTTATTTGCCTCTGAGATGTGGTGGAGTAGAAGTAAATGTATTTCAAAAATGGAAATACTCAAGTAAAGTAAAACTGCCTCAAAGTTGTCGTGCGCTGTTGTACGTAGACTAAATCAATGTTTCCAAAACAGTGGGTCGGTAACCATTTGTGGGTCACGACTCAAGTAAAAGTCCAAATTTCATTTCCTACTGTACATTTAAAAATATAAATTAATAAATAAATATATATAAAAAAAATTTTTATAAAACTTTATATAATTTTATACATTTCGAAACAAACAAAACAAAAATAATAAGTATAGGGAAGATATAGCCATTCGTGCCATGCACGTTGTGAGCTTGTAGATCTGCTATTTTCACTGTATAGTGTGGGTCTCGGGCCTGAAAAGTATGGGAACCACTGCGTCAGAGAAGAGCCTATATTATGTGGTACTTTCCGGACCGCTATAGGCCAGCGGCTGCACCCCATTACTGGTGATGCTTTTGTGTGATGCTGTAGTACAGCGGTGGGCAACTTTGATGATGGAGAGGGTCACTATATTTCCACACTCACTCCAGAGGGCCACTATTTCCACACTCACTCCAGAGGGCCACTATATTTCCACACTCACTCCAGAGGGCCACTATTTCCACACTCACTCCAGAGGGCCACTATATTTCCACACTCACTCCAGAGGGCCACTATTTCCACACTCACTCCAGAGGGCCACTATATTTCCACACTCACTCCAGAGGGCCACTATATTTCCACACTCACTCCAGAGGGCCACTATTTCCACACTCACTCCAGAGGGCCACTATTTTCCACACTCACTCCAGAGGGCCACTATTTCCACACTCACTCCAGAGGGCCACTATTTCCACACTCACTCCAGAGGGCCACTATTTCCACACTCACTCCAGAGGGCCACTATATTTCCACACTCACTCCAGAGGGAAACTGTATTTCCACACTCACTCCAGAGGGCCACTATATTTCCACAGAGGGCCACTATATTTCCACACTCACTCCAGAGGGCCACTATATTTCTGATGCCCTCTTGATCTTTAAGCTCACATTGGGGTTGTAAGCTTGTAGATCGGCAATTATTTTTCCGAATAGCTCTGACTGGCATGTACAGGAGTGAAAAATGAACATTCTCAAAATGAACATTCTCAACTAGTAAAAGTACCTCAACATTGCACTTATGAGTAAATGTACTTGCAGTAACGTTATGTTTATGTCTCATTTCAGGAGAAGAAGAAAGAGTGAACGATCTTCTCATGTGGAGCTGCAATCAGATCATATTTATCCACTTCAGCCATAATTCATTCAGAAATAGCCAAAAACTGACAATAAACAATTAAGCTCACAATCTGACGTGTTGTGAGCTTCTCGGTCGGGTTATATCAGGCTATGTTTGGGGGACAAAATGTAACTTTGTGAACAATTTCTAAAAGTTTTGAAAATGTTTGGTAGTGTGTGATAATGTGGCCTGAAAGCACTTACCTGTGTTGTTGTTTAGTAAAGTACATTTTATTTATGTTTACTACTGTCTGACTCTGTATTCATCTAAATGTCTTGGTGTCGATAAATGTCAAGATAACAAGCAAACTGGATTGTTATGGTGTTTGTTGTTTTTTCAGGTTTTCTACCTCTTTGATTTGATTTAGCCCAATGGTATACCGTTTTCAAGTGGTAGGCCTATTATATACCACTTGTCAAAGTGGTATAAAGCATTATTTAGAGTGGTATATAAACCACATACCACTTTTGGAGCTTCTCCCTTATGGAATTTTTATTCCACGCCAGAAAGTCACATGTTTTTACATTTTTAACCTTACATGAATTAAACTATTGCAGTTATGTCATGAAATTGTGCATTATGAACTTATGGCCATTCATCTTTTTAATAAGAGCACTTATGTAAAAAGAACCACCGCTCATCTGCTGAAAAAACATAAGGTGCTGGAGTCACAAAGGGGCAATGGAAAAAAATAGATCTATCAAAGTATTTATTGTGCGAGCTTTGGGTCTACTGACTACCTTCAGGCATGGAGAAGGTCCGTCCGTCCGTCCATCCATCCATCCATCGATGGATGGATGGATGGAGAAGGTCAGTAGACCGAAAGCTTGTAAAATACATACTGTACAAGAGCACTTACAAATGCACAATCACTGGTTCAGTGCAGTTCACATTATATGATAGTATGTCACCTTCAGCCACTAGATGGAGCTCCTGCTCAAAGTGTAATTGGCGTTCACATTGTTGGCCTTGAGAACAACTAAGTTGAGCTGTAAAATGTATGACTGACAATCATCATCATCAGAAGGAATTCTGTATCAAGGGTTCCCAAAACACACACACACACACACACACACACACACACACACACACACACACACACACACACACACACACACACACACACACACACACACACACACACACACACAGATTGAGGGTACACTGCAGTATAGTGTTTGTTCAGTAACAGTGTTAAATATCCATATAGTGTGATAGAAAGTGTTTGTTCAGTGTTAAATAGCTCTATATTGTGATAGCAGTCATTGCTATAGACAGTTACAAAGTATCACGGTTCTTTTTTTGCCAGTAACTATACTAACGCAGGGGTTCTCAACCTGGGGGTCGCTAAATTATTTGGCTTCATTATTTGACATGCAGGCCAAAGCTTTTCCAGGGGTAACCAGCCAAAAACATTGAGAAAACCCTGCTGTATTTTTACATTTATATTTTAATTTATATATTGTTTTATATTATATTTTTATATTTTTGTAAAAATTCAGTAACTGAGTTACTAATAATAATAATAATAATAACAATAATCTTTATTGTCCCGAAGGATATTCATCTTCACAGGTCTGTTCAACACCAACAACAAAAACCACACATAGTATAAGTACAGAAAAACATAACACCAAGACAATACAACAACATGAGGTCCCCACTGCATGTGTACAGAACCATCCTATCGGCGGGGCAGTTTGTTTAATGTCGCGGTGGCTGAGGGCCACTTGTGCAGGGTGCCCACTTGTTCAGTCAGACTACATTTTGGGTGCGATACTGAACCATACTGTAGCGTACTGTACCATACTGTACCGTACTGTACAATACTGCACTGTACTGTACCATACTGCACTGTACTGTACCAGACTGTACTGTACTGTACTGTACTGTACTGTACTGTACTGTACTGTACCATACTTTACCATACCTTACCATACTGCAATGTACCATACTGTATGTTACTGTACCGTACTGTGCCAGACTGTACATTACCGTACCGTACCATACTGTACTATACCGTGCTGCTGTGTGTGTGTGTGTGTGTGTGTGTGTGTGTGTGCACGTGTGTGAAGTGAAAAAGGGAGGGGTCGGTGAATGTGGAAATTGTGATATAATTTGCGTCACAGCAAAATGTTGCACAATAACAGTATGTGACACCCCACTTCTGCATGGATGCACCAAAGCGTCCCACACCCGTCCTCAGGCGGTTGAGGGTTGTCCACTCCCTGCGGGGGAGGTGCTGGCCAGGAACATCTGTGAGATCCTCGATGTAGTAGTGAAGCCTGGAAGGATCTGCTGCCTTCCACTGGTCCCTCCATCTTGTCTTCACCCAGGAAGCCTTGGAGATGTCGGCTGGTGTTGTGCCGAGCAGTTCCTGGGCCTGTGTGGCAAAGGGCCGCCGGGACTTGAAACGCGTACGCTGTGGTGTCTCCGTGACGACCTTGTGGAGGAGGTGAGATTTGCTCAACTGTGCCTTCCGAGTGAGGGCCAGTGTGGCTGCTTCTCGCCTGACCTCTGCTGGGGCGATTCCAGCAAGGACTGGCAGTTGGTTGGTTGGCGTGGCTCATAGGCATCCAGAGACCATGTCCAGCTTTTGGACATGGGGGCTACGGCTCCAGGCTGAGGCACAGTATTCAGCGGCAGGGAAAACTAGGGCCTCGGTGGAGATGCGCAATGTCTTTGTGGTGACTCCCCACGTGGTGCCAGCTAGATGCCGTATCAGTGCGGCACGGGCGGTGGTCTTTCCCTTAACACTGTCCAGGTGTTGTTTAAAGGACAGTGTTCTGTCGAGCTTCACTCCAAGGTATGTCGGTGAGGACTGGGACTGTAGCCGGGCACCGTCGACCATGATGTTGATTTGGCGAGTTGCTTCCCTTTTGTAGAGGTGGAACATTGTTGCTACTGTCTTCTCAACACTGAGCTTGAGGCGGCAGTCCTTCAGGTATGAAGAAAGGGTGTTCATGTCCTCCGAGAGGCCTTCCCCTATACTGCTTCCCAGGATGGCTTGCTGAGCAGAATTGCCAGGTTTCGTAGGAGAAGCCGGACGGATAAACATATTGGTTTGCTCCCCCTTTCCATTATAGTACAAGGATATGCATCATAGTGTGAAACATGTTATAGAGCTGTGCTTTCTGCCTAGCTGTCACAATTGCATTTGCAAAGTGGGGAACAGTCCAATTTTGCATTACTGCATTTTCAGGTACTACACTACAGTCACCTTTACAGGTGCATCTGATCAGCTCTCTGCAAGCTCTGGAAACCACTGGAATGGTCAGCCAAACTGGCACCCATGAACCTTCTTCCTTAACCCACCCATAGTTCTGTGGCTTCGTGTGCTGGTGGCCCAGATGCCCGCTTGGTAGACTGCAATAGCCTAGGGGAACCCAAATCTCCAGCCCTGCCTATGTTTCACGCATATTCCGGTTGTGACACAACATATGCCTTAAAATTTGAGAGGACCTGTGATGTCATGACATCTGATCAGATCAGAGCAGACCTCTCATTCTGTGTTCCTTAATGACCAAGTGAATAGAAAAAACACAAATAAAAAGTATGTCATGACATCACAGGTTCATCTCTATTCCCGCTCCCCGGCTATTAATGGAAAGGGTAAGAAGTCAGATTGGCGGACCTGGCAAGCCTATGATGCTGCGACAGAAACATTCGTCAATCTGGCAAAGCATCGCTTCCAGCACTTCCGGGAGCTTGAAAGACTGACAGTAATTTTGTACGACAAATCCAGTCCTTTGATCTCCATCAACGAAAAAAGAAAATAACTCTTCTGTGAACAAAATCGAACGATAGAGAAATTACCTCCCACCCAGGGTGCATTCACATGTGAAACGGGCAGTCTACCAAGCAGGCATCTGGGCCACCAGCACACAAAGCCATCAAATGATTCCGCCTCCACAAAACTATGGGTGGCCCAAGGAAGGGTCATGGGTGCTAGTTTGACTGACCATTCCAAAGGTTCCCAGAGCTTGCAGAGAGCTGATCAGATACACCTGTAAAGGTGATGTATACCTGCAAATGCAGCAATGCAAATTTGGACTGTTCCCCACTTTGCAAATGCAATTGTGACAGCTAGGCAGAATGCGCACAGCTCTATAACATATGATGCATATTAATTTGTATTCTTCATTGCAATAAAGGTGTTATTGATGATATTTCATGTTCTGTGACTTTAATACTGTCAAAATAAGTGAACTTTATCACATTTGGAAGTAATCTGATTCATTTTATGATGTATATAGTCTGAAAAATACTAGGCGGATTTTCACATATTTCACATATTTCATTGATATTGATAGTCTTGCAATTTGATATTTAAAATAGATATTTGACAAGGGCTCCTAGGCTAAAATCCTTTAGCATGACGTAAAGAAGCCTCATACAAAATTTGGCGCTTTTATCCGCAAGTGCACTATTCTCCTAAAAAAGTGCACTAAGCCTCTGGACTAAATGTCAAGTCAGTGCAATCATTTCAAGAGTAAGTAGTCTTCAGTGCATTTGTGTAAACTGGACGTTTCTATGTGTGTGTGTCGATACCCAAGTTCTCGCTTAAGTGCAGTCAGCGCATGAGAAGCTGGAACGGTTCCGCACTGAATGGAATCGACTGTGGCTGCCAGTCACTCCATACTTCATCAGTAGCTGGACGCTGCTTCTTACGGCTCTGACTGTAGCGACGTCCACCAGGCTTGTCACCATCTGTGAAGTATAGGAAAATGTTACCACTAAAAAATAATATATATATATAATGTTAGGTAGGGACGGACCCCCGTTTGAAAAGATATGCTATAGACCCCCATAGGAGAAGACTTATAAGGCTCAGAGCTAAGGCTCAGAGCCTTAGGGCTCCATTTTTGTCACCGCTAAACCCCTTATCCCTAAACTTCTTTGCCTTTTTTTTTTACTATTTGCAAAACATTTTTGAATAGTTAAAATGGCCAGTCTACAAGCTCACAACGTGTCAATGTAGATTGGCTAGTTGAACTTTTCAAAAATGTCTTTCAAAATAGTAAAAACTAGAAAAAGTGCCCTTCTGGGCACAGGTCTCCACCAGGAGGATAGGACTGTGTGAGATGTTTGGCAAAATGTTTAGGAGTAATATAAACATGTTTGCCTTTGATGGCAATTGGATGACTTGAGGAATTTTGTTCCAAAAATGTGTTTTGCAAAAATCAACCTGTTGGTGGTGCTATAACAGGCCAATGTGAAAAGGGTGGGATATATTTCTCAGCCTAGTAAGAAAATGTGTGAAAGATTTCACGTAAATTGCATGCTGCGTTCATGATTTGAGGCTTTTGTTCAAAACGGGGCAATCTTGCAAAATGTGAAAGCCAATTATAGCCAATTAGGATGGAATATGAAATATCGGACAGATCCGACTTGAGCACATGACCATAGAGATACTGTGTAACGATTTGTGAGATTTTTGGACAGAATCTGGAGGAGTAATATCAAAAAATGTGTTTTACAAAAGTCGGCCTCCTGGTGGCGCTATAAAAGGCTATAAAATTAACACATGATCTTGTCTGCTCAAAACGTACACTGGGGGAACCCAGTGTACGTTTTGGGCAGACAAGATCATGTGTTAATTGTCGTCTCCCCGCGCACAATCGTAGCACTAAAGGTTTTCAAAGAGATATACCTGCCAGACGAGTAGTATACAAAGGCTGAAAGGCTTGCATTTACATTCCAATGGGTGATTGAGGGTCGCGCTCTACCGCAACGGCCAATCAGCTGTCCATTAATAGTTCTCAGGTCTTGTTTTTGTCTTATTTTTTTCTCATTGTATGGATTTTGGCCAGGCCAGAAATGGATTTGGACAGGCGGACGCCTGCCCTCGCCTTATTGTAGATACGCCTCTGACCCAGTGTAGTCAGGTTAGTCCTGTGGTCCAGTCCTACCAACCTCACTGGTTGATCTCCTTGTCACTGGAGAGCATGGACAAGAAGACAAAGAAGACTCTGACGAGTTGTATGAACACGATGACTGATTCATGTGACTGTGCATTTTGTTCTGCATGGTGCAGGCTAGTGGTCACTGTTTGTACACTGTTGCTTACATATTGCTGATATTTTCCTGTGAGTGTACAGGGCAGAATACTGTAATGGATCTTGTGACTGTGTATTTTGTACTGCATAGTGCAGGTGTATGCGCTGCCCTAAAGGCTACTATTGTTCATACTGAGGATGTTATTTTTGTGTGTGATGTTCTATTAAATTACTCTTCATGTGACCACCGCGCTCTGACTGTAGGTGCGCTACCCGTTCAAAACATCATGTTCTATATGCTATAAAGCAGTGGTTTTCAACCAGTGGTCCGGGGACCACCAGTGGTCCTTGATGGCGTTCTAGGTGGTCCCCAGCTAAATGATAGAGAGTTGACCAAATTGACCCTTATTTGATCTTTAACGCTTGAGTGTAAAATGAAACCAAATGGACCAAGAGTTTAATTATTGTTAAACATCTGCATTACTTAATTTACAAGAAATCTACACAATTAGAGCAGGGGTTCTCAACGTTTTTGGCCGGGGACCCCCGGAAATGCTTTGGCAATGTCTCGGGACCCCCGCCCCGCCCCCCTCCCGACCCCCAATATAAATTGACTGCTACAATAACCTTAATAATAGAGACAATACACCATAAATAAATACTGAAACCAGATATAATCATTAGGGAAGGTGTATGCATGTACTATGTGTACTATATGTAAACTCTTCATTTCCATTTTCCAGCCATTCATTATCAAAAATAATAATTTGGCGACCCCCCGAGGGGTTGCGACCCACGGGTTGAGAACCCCTGAATTAGAGAATGTAGAATAATTGTTATTTTGATCAATAACAGTTTGATCGACTGTTCTCCTATATGGCAGTACCACTACCATACCACTACCAACATCAATACAGCATGGAATCTGACGACAACAAAACATTCTAGGTTTTGGGCCTGAGAGACTAAATCTAATCAAATGGTAGTCGGTGGCTCAAATGCCAAATAAATAATCGACACTGATATGAAAAGGCTTGAAATCCACTGCTATATAGGGGTTGGCACTTGGCAGAGGGAGTGTACAGCCCAGGATTAGATAATTGACACTGGGTGGAAAAAAATGGGTTTCAAAATTGTGGGATAACATTTTCAAGGACAAAAGAAGAAACCACTGCTATATTATTGTTATTGGTACTTGTCATGTTTTTACATTTTTAACCTTACATGAATTAAACTATTTATTCAGTTATATCATGACATTGTGCATTATGAATTTATGGCAATTCATCTTTTTAACAAAAGCACTTACAAATTATTTGTAATGGTCACCTTCAGCCACTAGATGGAGCTCCTGCTCATCAAAGTGTATTTGGCGTTGACATTGTTGGGCTAGAGAACAATTAAGTTGTTGTAAAATGTATGACTGACAATCATCATCATCATCATCATCATCATCATCATCATCATCATCATCATCATCATCATCAGAAGGAATTCTGTACCAAGGGTTCCCAAAATAATTATCACACACACACACACACACACACACACACACACACACACACACACACACACACACACACACATTATTTTATTTGGATCGGCACAAGAGGCGCAATAATAAATCCAAACACTGATCAGTTTCTCTTTGACCTCCTCAAAGAGATTCTATATAAAGAGGCGACACTCCTCAAATACTTGGAATCACCACTAGATATTATTTGATCACTGATTATTGTTTGTCTTTGTGTTTCGTCAGTTTTGACGTGGGTTTTTGGAGCAATAAAACCGCCAGTACATGCTACAACTGCCTCGTTTCAAATTTGTATCAGAGGGAGTGACAATATGGCTCTGCTCATATAACTATATATGCTCTGCTGTCTGCTCTAAATTAATCAAAAATAATTGAGCAAAGTGAGCAAAGTCTTCGGGCACATGATCACTTATAGCTGTTTAGGCTGGCCTGGCTTGATCACCCAAATAATGCTACACAGTGAAAATCACCATTGCTGTTACATATTAGACTGCAAAAAAATATATATACAGTATCATTTTGGTCATGACCCATTGGAAAGCACTTTGGGTTAACTGTTGTTTATAAATGTGCCACATGAATAAAGATGACTGTCTGACTGTCTGGGGAGAAAGGTTTCAAGTAGGCTATATCAAACAATAATGCTTTATAATGGTTGTAGTTATATCTTTTCCTTTCCATTGCACTAAAATCTGAATTCAATTTTGGACACACGTTTACACGCATAGGCCACGCTCATGCACGTTCACGCACATAATGCCTACTTATATTCTGAATGAATATGTTACTAAAGTAATTTCAGCTTTGATCCATTCATAAATATGATAAATAATGAGTAAATAATTAAGTAGCATGCATATTTATAATACCATTTCGCTGTTCAACACAGACCAGTCCTGTAGAAGGATAATATTAGAAGTAGAATAGAATGAAAATTACTTTTTAATGTTTTTTAGAGCAACCGGAAGTTGCGTCATCACACCAATATGGCGGAGGCACTGGGCGCTGGTTGTTACTATGGGACTTAATGGGAGTCACCTCTTTATATAGAATCTCTTTGACCTCCTCCTCCTCCTCCTCCCCACCTCCTCTTCCTCCTCCACCTCTCCTCCTCCTCTACTCCTCGTAAATAATTGTATCCGTTGATCGTTGTCACCTGTACAACAAGGTATAGATTGTAAGGATTGGGCATTCGTGGAATGAGCAATACTGCTAAATATGTGGGTAAGCACCTCCAACAAATGTGCCAAAATGGCAAATGGTTGGTATTCAACCCTTGCTTTAAGTAGTGGATTGGATTGGATGATTGCACTCTCCCATAGTAATAAGGAAAAAACAACACAATGTTTCCACTCAGTGTTATGGAACTCAGTAGTGGGTAGAATATC
Source organism: Electrona antarctica (assembly GCF_951216825.1). Lineage (NCBI taxonomy): Eukaryota > Metazoa > Chordata > Actinopteri > Myctophiformes > Myctophidae > Electrona > Electrona antarctica. The sequence continues at coordinate 276,249 of NW_027637418.1, read as the reverse complement.
CAAAATCAGCCACAACAGCTTGGCACCTCATCCTGGTCACCAACCTAGACACATTTTGCTGTGGGATGGCATCCCATTCCTCAACCAGGTTTTGTTGTAAGTTAGTTAGTTTGTGGCAGCGGTGGCCGAACGGATTGCGGAGCGGTCTTGATACCGGAAGGTCGCCAGTTCGAATCAGCGGTCCGACACGTTAAAATTACCACCGCTGAAGTGCCCTTGAACAAGGCATTGAACCACTACGATGAAATGTTCTATGAGCAGGGCCTGGCTGGAAACAAGTTCTTGAGCTTAGCCCAGATACCCTGGGTAAATATAGTAATCATTTCATTTCATTTCATTTCAGTTTAATTTATTGTCCACCTGTGGAAATGTGTCTTCGGTCTCAACAACAGCAACAACACTTATTTTCATGGCAAAAATGCAGGTCAACAGTGGCAAATACATTAAAAAACAAATCTAGCGAGACATGGTATCATTTAGCGCCTTGAATGAAAGGTTTTTTGAGCAAGGAGAAGGAGGCCGAAACGTTGTATATCTCTGCTGTCGGGAGGAAACCTCATAACTCCAAAATGTTCATTTTTCAGGAAATGAAAAATATACATTTTTCAGGAAATTAAGAAAACCATATATTTTTAAAACAAAGCAATACAGCCTCATCAAAGTTGGTGTTGTAACTCTATATATTGTCAAATACTTCCATGAGAGGGGGAGAGGTGGTGGAGTTAGTTGCTTTTGCAGACATTTTGAGGGTCCAATGGAGTTAAGAGGTTTTGTCCAAAGCACTTTTTACTACTTTCCATTGGTTCAATATTTTCGAAACAACACACAGACGTAAAGGGTGTTCAATAGCACTGATTCATGCCAAAAAAAACCTCCTCAAAAATGGAGTTATGAGGTTTCCTCCCGACAGCAACGATATGTTTTTTTCCTGCTCTGGTAAAGCTTTTAAAACGGTGTGCAGACTTTCTCCTTTTTCAGTTAATTTCTTTTGTTTGAGCTCCCATTGAATTCACTGGGATGTGCGTGTACCTCCTGACCACTAAGGTGAGCACCCATCCATTAGCTGTTTTTGGATGAAGATGAAGAACAAAAACTAAATATATGAGCATTCATTAGGTGAGTAATTTATTTGGACTAGAGAAAATGATGTCGATGTGACACTGACGCAAGCTTGCGTCACTCGCCCCATTACTAACATTGTCCAATTAGTCCCCAAACCTAACCGCACGCAATGCCACGTGTCGGACCCATGTGGCATCGAAATTATGAGTGGATCCCCATTTCTCTATGGCTCAAAACAGCTCGAATGACAAAATATTGTTCTATAGTATTTAGCCTTCTATGGTAAGTACAATACACTACTGTGTGACATTCTAAATTAATACATAATGAATCAATTAGCAGCTTATTCTCAATTTCATATATTGATTTACTTTTTTGAACAGTGTGTGTGGCGATTTTGACTGACTGGAACCAAATTGTTTTCCATATAGCTTAGGTAGGTAAGGTAAGTTTATTCGGTGTTTTTAAAAGAACAAACGGAAGCACATAATACATACATATGCATATACATATTACATACATACATAAATCTACATACATGCGGTTGGATCCACTTATACCGTAAAAGTGGCACCGAAAAGGTGTAGGCTGAAGCCAAGGCTTATGCTGCCGGTGCCGTGTCGTTAGTCAGAAGGTTCCTTGTTCCGAAATTACTATCCCTATCTCTAATCCTAACCTAAACATAACCGCAAGCACGGGAGCAGTGCATGTTCGGACCAACGGGACTTCGGATCTATGGGCAGTTCCCATGCTGCCTACCCTTTGTGAACATGGCCTCGTTTTTTATGACAATACTTTTTTTTTTGTCTGTATGGACATTGGTTTAAAAAATAAAAATAATGATAATAATAATAACAACAACAATAATAATAATAATATACATCAGCTTCTGATGATTATTCATTAAGAACGGCACACAAATTGTTGTGTATTATACAGCATTACTGCATTTATTTTAGACTGTAAGGGCCTATAGAATACAATAACAATATTTGTCATTCCTGATGCTTTGAGGTGTAGAGATATTAGGACTACCTGAGAATCATAGATTCCACATGAATATGAAGTCGCTGGGTAAAAACATGGTATCAAATAAGTATTCCCTTATTGTCTCCACCAGGCCAAAAGGCATGGCCGAGACTAGGTTTGGAACCTATCCGTCTATATGTCCGTCCGTCAGCCATGGTTGCGGTCGTTCTATAGTCATTAAACGAAATGTTGTTGTATTTGTAGGCATTTTACAGTATTAATAGATCAGAATTAGAAGTGACTCAGAAAAAAAACCCAAAACTTGTTGCTTTGTGTATAGTAGAGACTGACATTTTGTCGGGACTCCCGCGGGACACGGGATTCCCGCGGGATGGGATTAATATTTTTAATTATCCCGTGATCGGGACAGGACGGGAATGAAAGTTAACGGGAGTGTGCAAGAGCGTGAATGACGTTGGTCGCGCTGCCAAGTTCCAACCAAAAGAACAGAAGCACCCATTTTTGTTGTAGTCATCTTTCTGTGAGCCAACACTCTTTTGACTTGCTGACACAGGTCAAAAGAACTACATAGTTACCCATAATCCAGCAGTGCTAGTGCTGCCTTCCACAACACAAAAAACTCCTCCATGCAATCCAGTCGGGCTGGACGTCTTTTACAGTTTTATATGAAGACATCGCAATGCGGCCGTGTATGATTCTGCATCGTGCTGGTGCCGTGATTTAATCGATTATTTATAGCCAGATCATCCTGATGCATTTGTTTCCCCTGGCAGTGGCAACGTTGCAACTTTCAATTGTGATGCTACGTTAGCTACATGCTAACGCTGTTACTGTTAGCTAGCTCCCTGAACAGCTGTCTGAGCGAATGTTCAAAGCAAAGCAAAGCAAAGTTACTATATTTACCCAGGGTAACTGGACTAAGCATCAGATACTTGTTTTCAATACATCGTCTCCCTTCTTTCTCCCAACCGAGTCCCATACACCAGTGGTTCCCAAACATGTTCGTGTCAAGGACCCCTAAATCGACATTTATTAGCCCGCGGACCCCCATTTGAAAATATGCCAGGGGCGGGGACCCCCACAAGAGAAGATTTTTATTACGGTTCTAGCTGTGATTCTCAACCATTTTAATTTCAAGGACCCCCAGTTTGACATGCATTAGTCTACGGACCCCCATTTAATGGCATTTTTATTGCTGGTACCCCCAAATTATATTGTAAAATCAATCAAGTTAATTTAACTCTGAGTGTACAAATGGAACAACATTTGGTTCCATTTGTACACTCCCATAACATAATTTGTTAGACCCATAAGGGTCCATTTGGTTCCAAACTATTATTTACCTGGGGACCCCCTGGAACTCTCTCAAGGACCCATGGGAACCACTGCCATACACATAGACTTGTACACTGAATAAATATTCATATAGAGTTAAATTAACACTGAGGGTTTGTTTTATCTTAATTGACAAAGCACTTGTTAACTGTTAAGCTTTAAGTTCTGTTCAGGGAAAAACAGTGTCATAGGACTTAAATTAAGTGTCGGAACTGTATTTGGTAGTCAAAGTTAAATCCAACACTTTATTTATTTTAATTTTATTGGTAGGATATCTGTCTTGAGAAGCCAGAAGTGATAGATAGATAGGCCTAGATGGATAGATGGATAGATGGATCGATCGATCAATTGCCTAAAAAAAAAAAAACAGGAGCGGGATGGGAGCGGGAGTAATTTCGAGTGGGAGCGGGATGGGATCAGGAGTCATTCTACAGGAGTGCATGGGACAGGATGGGATTTTTTTTTAACTCTGGCCCAGGATTGGGACAGGACAGGATTGTTTCTGTGGGAGTGGGACAGGACAGGAGTGAAAATCCACTCCCGTGTCAGTCTCTAGTGTATAGGGCTCCTCCCTGTAGACACTCAAATATGATTTAAATCCCAAATTGGATTAACTTGGCACTCGCTTTTTCAGGGAAGGTGGCACGGGGACATGTCTATTGTCTACACTTTTTTGGTGCAGATCAATAATACAACTTGTTGGGAGTATATTATAAATGACCGAAAAGCATATAAATGTTGATAAAAACTAAAACTAAGGGTATTTTGTCTATAATTTCAGTTAGTTTTGTGAACACACAATACAGTTTCAGTTTAGTTATATTTTTTCTATTTATATTTAGTTTTTATTTAGTTTCAGTTAAGTGAAATGTTTTTTTAATTCTAGTTTTCGTTTTTTAGTTAGTTTTAGTTCCACCTCCTCTCCTCCACCTCCTCCTCCACCTCTCCTCCACCTCTCCTCCTCCTCCTCCTCCACCTTCTCCTCCTCTCCTCTCCTCTCCTCTCCTCTCCTCCTCCTCCTATTCTTCTTCTTCCTCCTCCTCCTCCTCCTCCTCCTCCACCTCCTCCTCCTCTCCACCTCCTCCACCTCCTCCTCTTCACCTCCTCCTCCTCCTTCTTCTTCTTCTTCCTCCTCCTCCTCCTCCTCCTCCTCCTCCTCCACCTCCTCCTTTGTATGTAATGTCTTCATGTAACTCAAATAAGAGCCACATAATCAAGTACACAATTATAGGATATTGAGTATTTTATTTACTTCATATTTTTGTTTAAAAACTACTTGACAAAACAGTATAGACAAATATCAGCAGCATCATTACACAAATACAAATGCAGCAGCATTATGCAATTAGACTGTGTGTGTGTGTGTGTGTGTGTGTGTGTGTGTGTGTGTGTGTGTGTGTGTGTGTGTGTGTGTGCGTGTGCGTGTGCGTGCGCGTGCAATGCTTTCAAAATATGCAGACAGAGCGCACAAATATACCCTGCTTTTTATGGCTATAAGCTTCAATAACATTAATCACACAAGGAAACATGATTTCTGGGAGTGGTAGGTAGCCTACTGTGCAGAGATACAGCAGATATGACAGGCAAGGCACATTTCAACAAGCCACCTGTTGCAATCAGGCAGAAACTTTGTATCTCCATATTTCCAGTGGTGGAACAAAGTACTCAAATATTTTACTTAAGTAAAAGTATCAATACTGCAATGATGTACTCCGTTACAAGTAAACGTTCAGAATTCAAAATTTCCTTGAGTAAAAGTACCAAAAGTAGAAAGTACTCATTATGCAGAATGTAGCCATGTCAACATGTATACAAATCTTTTGAAAATAGCAGATCTACAAGCTCACAATGTGTCGCATCACAACACATTTTGAGCTTGTAGGTGTAGCCAGGGCTGAAGTGGTTAATGTATGTTTTGTAATAATAATCAAAATCTGCAAAGTAACTAGTAACTAAAGTTTGCAGTACTTAAGTAAATTTCATTGCCTGATGAATGCACTACTTCATCATGCATGTGTGTCGCACAGAAGTAGTGAAGATAGCAGATCTACAAGCTCACAACGCCTCGCAATATGTTGTGAACTTGTAGATCGTCTATTTTCACTATTTCAAATCGTTGTTAGAATAATAATCAAACATTAAGGGTTTCAGACTTACAAGGTCAACAACAACGCCAATTCAATGGTTCCCCCGCTGCCTTGGTGCTCCTGGACCTGACAGCGGCATTTGACACTGTTGACCACCCAACCCTGCTATCCAGACTAGAACATTACATCGGCATCACTGACATTGCTCTGCAGTGGTTCAAGTCCTACTTCACCGACAGGAGCTTTACAGTCAAGCTTGGTGAACGTTCCTCTAGTCCTGCCCCCCTTAACTGTGGCGTCCCCCAGGGCTCCATTCTCGGCCCTCTTCTGTTTTTATTGTATATTCTGCCATTAGGGACAATCATTAAAAAACATAATATGACTTTCCATTGCTATGCCGACGATGTACAGCTTTATTTACCCTTAAACACAAAAACCAGTGATTCAACTCAACCATTGTTGGACTGTCTCTCAGATATTAAGGCTTGGATGGCCTCAAATTTTTTAACACTCAACGAGGGAAAGACTGAGGTGCTGGTTTTCGATCATGCCCCAAGCTATCCCAACGCTGACCTTGGCCCACTCAGCATCAACACTCGCCCCTTTGTTAAAAATCTAGGAGTGCTCTTTGACAACAAATTTAAATTTGATAAGCAGATTAGTGCCGTTGTCAAAGCTAGCTTTTTCCAACTAAGGCTGCTGGCCAAGATCAAGGCCTATCTACCTCCCTCAGACCTTGAGAAAGTTGTCCATGCCTTCATTTCCTCGCGGATTGACTACTGCAATGCCCTGTACTTTGGAATCGAACAATCTGCTATCAGACGCCTACAACTCGTCCAAAATGCTGCTGCCCGCCTCCTTACCGGAAAGAAAAAGCGCGATCATATTACACCTGTCCTTGCTTCCCTACACTGGCTCCCAGTTCGCTTTAGAATAGATTTTAAATTATTATTGTTTGTCTTCAAAGCCCAAAATGGGCATGCCCCCCCTTACCTCTGCGAGCTCATTAAACCATATGTCCCAGCCAGACCCTTGAGGTCAGCTGACCAACTGCGTTTGATTGTGCCTGGAACCTCATGTGTCACTAGAGGTGACCGAGCCTTCTCTGTGGCCGGTCCCACACTGTGGAATGCCCTGCCCCTTCTCATTCGTTCTGCCCAGTCCCTGGGTGTTTTTAAATCTCTCCTAAAGACCCACTTTTTCTCCCTGGCTTTTAATGTTGCCTGAAAACGCATACCCTTCTATACCATGTCTGTTTATACTTCCGGTCTCACTTGTTGCTTTGTTTTTGTTTTGTTTTGTTTTGTTTTTCTTTTCTTTTCTTTACTTGCTCTTGTTGTTGCTCTGTTCTTGTTTTACATGCTCTTGTTCAGCACTTTGGTTTGTCTTCGGTCAATGTAAATGTGCTATACAAATAAACTTTGATTTGATTTGATTTGATTTGATTTGTGCTGGACAAACCATTCTAAAGACCTGATGATTGTCATTGTCACAGACTCACAGGGAATTACAAATTAAGCTATACTGTAGGTTTTTGCCATTTACAAATTCGACACTAACTCTGGGGGAGCCCGGGTATGAACTGGGAACCTTGCGGTTGCCATCCGGTCACTCTACCCCTGAGCCACTGCCGCCCCTTGAATGTACATACTGTACATTCAAAAAGTGTATTTATTCTCTCATTACTGCATTACTGTATTGCAATTCTGTCTAGACGCCACTTTTCATTTCATTGTCAAAGTATTTGTATACTCTGCACGAGTGCATGTGTTTGGTCCGACGATTCATTGATACGAAACCTCAAACCCTAACCTAACCATAACCGCAAGCACGGGAGCAGGCGCTAGTCCGAGGTGCGGACGCATGTCGAACCAATGCTCCGTCGGACCAAAGTATGCCTCCCACTCTGCACTGCAGTGACAATAAATTGAATCTAATCTAATCTGAATCTAATATCTACACATTAGAACGTTCATTTATTTTTCTTCTACAGGATTTGGACACTATTTTTGTTATTTTATTCCCCGCTGCAGGGAATTGCAAAAACTAATTCTGTAAAGCTGTTTTGCAGTTTGAAAACAGAATATATCTAGCACTCATTCTTGAGATGAGGGACAAAAGTGGAAAAAACATGTCCCACACATAAGAGCCTTATTTATGTTAAAAATAAATAAATTAATAAAAATAAAAGCACTTGCAAAGTTAAATGTAATACAGTTGTGTATTCTTATGCCATTCATTTCATTATATATGTTTTCATATGCCATCTGAATTAGTTAAAAGCAGGCACTGTACCCAAAAAGGCCTGTATTTAGCCTGTCCCCAGCAAGTTGTCACAATTTCAAACTGCCAAAAAAGTGTCTAATACTGTCACAATCACATAAATATACATACTAAATGAAAGTAGATTGTCAAAAACATAGCAAACAATATACACAGTTAATTTTAATTTATATTTTAAATTAAATATCTCATATCAAATGTGTGTCCCACGTCTCCGTCAACTCCGTCAGGTTTTTTAAAAGTCTTAAATTAATCAGAAAATATTGTCGACAGATTTAGCCTGAAGACTCCTTTTCCAAGTCCTGTTTATATTTGTTGCAACAGTGGAGCACCTGGTCTGACAAGCATTCAATTGTTTGATATTTTAAACAAACAATGTTGATATCAATGTGGTCACAGCTTTTACATGTCAACTCCGTCAGGACATTATTATGATCTTTGTTAAGAATTCCAAAATAATGTTTAGTATTTTAGTTTAGGGTTAGGTTTAGCTAACAACTGAAGAAAAAACTAAATGGATAAATTGTACTACAGAGGGTTAAGATGAAAACAAATGCCCTTTTGTCAACTCCGTCAGACGTCAACTCCATCAGGTTTTGTGTCTGACGGAGTTGACATGTATCTGACGGAGTTGACAAAAGTGTTCCCAAAACAATAAAATGATAGTTTTTGAATAATGGGAAGTATTCTAATTTGGCAGACAGTTAGAGCATGCCTTAAGGAACATTTTTGGCTATAGGGCCATCACAGATTTGTCTCGTGGTGACCATGGCAGCCATCTTCCAAAATGGCCGCCACCTGATGTTATTTTACAATAACTCAAGTTCTACACCACCTAGGATCTTGATTCTGGTGACTAATATTACATTTTCAAGGATGAGGGATACAGTGGTACAATTTAGATTTTCCCTATGACCATGGCAGCCATTTTTCAAAATGGCCGCCACCTGCTGTTATTTTACAATAACTCAAGTTTTAGACCACCTAGGATCTTGATTCTGGTGACTAATCATACATTTTAAAAGATGAGGAATACAGTGGTACTATTTAGATTGGTCCTGTGACCATGCCAGCCATTGTTTTTCAAAATGGCCACCAACCTTCTGTTATTTTACCAATAATTCAAGTTATATACCACCTAGGATCTTGTTTCTGGTGACTAATCAATGTAATCATACATTTTAAAAGATGAGGAATACAGTGGCACTATTTAGATTTGTCCTGTGACCATGGCAGCCATTGTTTTTCAAAATGGCCACCAACCTGCTGTTATTTTACCAATAACTCAAGTTTTAGACCACCAAGGATCTTGGATCTGGCGACTAATCATTACATTTTCAAGGATGAACTTTCTCTGGGAGGGGTCAGGGCTTATTTCAGGTGCAGGTTGAGTTGCTACTGACAGGACATTACAGGAGGTGGGCTTTATGGCTTTTGACTTGTCCCTTTCAGGCACAGACGCACAGTTTGACTTCACTGGCCACTGCAGGGAACTGTGGGGGAGAAACTTTGGTCTCTTGACACCCCGATTAGGTTCAGGGTTTTTTTGGTAGAGACTTGCCTTTCATGACAACGTTGCTGCAGCAGTTGATCTCCTTACTGCGAGCGGTGGCACACTCTGGGTCTCTTGGGCGTTGTATCTTGGTGGCCTCCTGCCAGGGTTTCTCCGTCCTCATGAGCTCTGTGTTCTGGGGCTCTTACATTGTCTTGGCTGGAGATTGCTTTCCTGCAGGGTCCAGCCCAGTCTTGTGCAGATGGCTGCTGGCCCACCTGGAGGCCCCAACCTCAATTGTTTGGTTGGTGTGATTAGGTGGGGTGGTCTTCCCCAATCAGGATGAGGGGTTTGACCCTTTCAAACCGTTGTAGCGGCAGTCTGGCCAAGTGTCTGTATTTAGTTGTGAGGCTAGATACAGGATACGATTGCTCACCCAGCCCCAGGTGACTTGAGGTGAAGGCTCCCTTGATTTGGTAACATTGCTTTGGTTGACATGCTGGGGACACAGAGAACGACACTGATGCCTTCAGTGTCTGCACATCCTGCCTGATAGTTCTGAAGGCAGATCTTCAGGTTTTCCGTTGAGGCAGAGTCTTTCGCTCACTGTTCACCTCAAGCAGGACTTCAAGGTGTTTGCCTTTGCACAGGCTATATGGCTAGGACTCGTGCTTCAACCACTCCGAGAACTCCAACAGGGTGTTGGTTGCTCCTGGGCCGCAGAGCATTGTGCGGCGGAATTCAACTCTTATCTCTGGTGGCAGCTTGTTGAGGAGTCGTGCAACTTGTGAGCCGCATCTAAGTTCTGTGTCTCCCTCTGGGCCTAGGGTTGTTAGCATGCCTACCAGCGACTGTACTTGAAGCGCAAACTTCTCAAAGGCCACCCCATCGCCTCGACAGATGTTGGCTGCCTCCAAGACACTTGCTATTTTCCGTAACACTAATTGGTGGGGCTGTCCAAACGTGTTGTTTAGGTGTCACCCGGGTCTCTGTTGGTGAAGTCGGGTCTATAGGTGGTCTAGAACATGAGTTATTTAGTATGGGGATATTAATAAAATCTGGTAATAAATTCATTACCAAGAATTTTCTTCACCAATGTGTTTGGAAGGGTGTCTACTAACATAACCCACATTGCTTTATATTCAACCACCCTAGGGGAACCTTTGACAGCTGCTGAAAGTTGGGGTACCATCAACAACCAATATAAGGCAAAATGTTAATTATGCTTATAGCATGTGACATGTCAAACTAGGGGGTTTTCATGATTCTGAATGCATTCCAAGCATTAGCTATGCACGCAAAACACTCATTGGGCTGAAAACGGCCGTAGCCGTCATCACAAATGTGATTAGGTCAGCACATTTGGGCACATTTGGGCAAGTGGATTTGGCCGAATTTAGCCCAAGGAGTTTGACCCCTAGTTTGGCCATAGACCCCCTAGTTTGGCCATAGCCACTTGCCCAAATGTGTCCAAATGTGCTGACCTCATCACATCTGTGATGATGGCTATGGCCGTTTTTAGCCCAAGGAGTGTTTTTCGTGCAAAACTAATGCTTGGAATGGATTCAGAATCACGCAAACCCCCTCGTTTGACATGCCACATGCTACTTAAAGCATAATGAAATTTAGAACATTTAGCCTTATATTGGTTGTTGATGGTACCCAACTTTCAGCAGCTGTCAAAAATTCCCCTAGGGTGGTTCAATAGAAACCAATGTGGGATATGTTAGTAGACACCTTTACAAACAAGAAAATTATTGGTAAGAAATGTATTCCCAGATTTGACATTCTGATATTATTCCCTGACTAATTGGTAAAATAATAGCAGGTCCGCCATTTTTGAAAAGGGCTGCCATTGTCACAGGACAAATCTAAATAGTACCAATGTATCCCACATCCTTGAAAATGTATGATTAGTCACCAGAATCAAGATCCTAGCTAGAACTTGAGTTATTGTAAAGTAACAGCAGGTGGCGGCCATTTTGAAAAATGGCTGCCATGGTCACAGGGCAAATCTAAATAGTACCACTGTATTCCTCATCCTTGAAAATGTGGGATTAGTTACCAGAATCAAGATCCTAGGTGGTCTAGAACCTAAATCAGTTAAACTTGTCAACTCCGTCAGATGTCCGTCAACTCCGTCAGACGTTGGTCACATGATGTTTTTGTTAATTTCCAAAGAAATAGATGATTCGATGTCAAATATTTTGTGCTTATGTATTGAAACACCAACTGAAATACTACTTAATGATGCTTTTTATTTTTTTTAACATGGTTGTTATGTTATAATATTGAAAGTAAAGGTTGAAAATGAAGGATTTGAGAAATGGGATATTTCATAATAGTGTGATATTGGAATAAAACAATATTAAATTAATTGTATTACTTAACTTGACTACTAAAAGCCATTATAAGATAACTGAGGACTTTATAGTATTGTTGAAATTATCAAATTAAAATAAAAGGGATTTTAGTGTGTCTGACGGAGTTGACATAAATCAGTTATAAAGTGCATAAATGTCCCATTTTAGAAATAAATGTTATGCGAAAAAACTGTTCCTTCTCAAGATTGGTAGTTGAGACCTGTGTCTACAAATACATCCATTTCATTTTAATGGTTTCTTAAAAAAAAAAAAAATCTGATTTGAAAAAGGTTTTGTCCCTTATCTCAAGAATGAGTGACAGAATATAGAAAGAAACAGTTTAACGCTTGCATGACGGCAGTAAGGCAATCATTCACCACACAGGTCTTTTGTCCTGCAATTTAACTTTGTTTCCTGCCTCCCCTCGAGGCTCCACACACACACACAAAAAAAAAGAAAAGATCACCAACACAGGGGCCCCTCAAGGTTGTGTCCTCAGTCGTTCCCTCTACACACTATACACAAATGACTATTATAGCCCCCCACAATGACAACAACAATAATACCTATTGTTCGTTTGACTCCCAAGCCCGTCCTTGTATCTGTGGCGGCTGCAGCTCCCTAATCTCATGTTCCTCTGGACCCCTAGGCTCTGGACCCACTCGACACATAACCTTGAGACAGCAGAGAGGGAGCAATGCTTCCCTTAACACTTTGTTGCAATAGATCACGGTGAGCGCGTTAGCTGATGGAGTGACCATCATCATAATTAACAGCACAAGTTGGCTTTGAGTTTGAGGGATCGTCGCTGGGTGAATCGAATCGAATACAGACATAAGCATCCACGAGCACAGAGGTAGCATCTGCACGAGAAACATGACAAGGTAGCAGGACACGCGTAATGCTGCTCTATGGTTGCTCTGACGCAGAGTCAGTGCCACCTTCCTCGCCGCTCCAAAGATCCGAAAATAGCAGGTGAAGATGCTGATGACGGACAAAAGAATCATGCAACTGGGCGGACCACGAAGAAGCCACAAGTCTGTGTAGGTCAGCTCTGTGATTTTCTTCAACGTCAAAGGGTCACACATCAGCGTGTCCAAGGGCCTCTCAGCAAACTCGAACTTGCAGTGAATGACCACTTGATGGTAGATGTTCAAAATCAAAACTGTGGTCCAGATCACTGCCAAAGCCCAGCAAATGTGACGTGTTGTGACGATCCGGGTGTAGTGGATTCCCTGGCAGATGAAAGTGTAACGTTCAGCTGCCAGTAAGGTCCAAGTCAGCTGGCAAGCGATCATAAAATTGCCGAATACAGGTACAAAACTTATGCACCATTTACTTAATAGTAGTTTTCCCCTCCACCACACTGGGCAGCAGATGTACGGATGGAATAATGGCTATTAAAATATCACATACCGCTAGATTTGCCAGAATTATGTCCTGAGGATGCCTGTGATGTCTGTGTCTTAATGCCAAATAAAGCAGGCAGAAATTTATTGCAAGAGAGAACGTGAACAAACTCCCATAAACGATGACAAATTCTGTTAGACGTATATTCACAAAATTGTCCCAAAAACCACATTCACGCTCATCTAGATTATCGCTTATAGTGTCATTCATGCACGGCATGTTGGAGAATCAAATGCACTACCGGAGAATATTCCCACAAGAACGAGTGGCAAAAATGAAGAAGTGATGCCATGGCCCACTTATTTATTCTTCTTTTTTTTTTTGCTGCTGTGCGCTCTGTGCTACTGTAGTAAGTGGCGTGCGTGCGTGTGTGCGTGTGTGTGTGTGTGTGTGTGTGTGTGTGTGTGTGTGTGTGTGTGTGTGTGTGTGTGTGTGTGCATGCGTGCGAGGGAGACCCGCACACTGTCACTTGCTGGTTCAAGAGCTTTTTATTTAAACAGTTTAAGTGCCAGGGACGTTAAGACGAGATTAATCTAATTATGCACTGATTGCCAGGGACAGACGGCTCTTATCACTTTTAATTGGATTTCAATAGACTAGACCCTTGCGCAACATGTGAGTGAGCCTTTGTCTTCCCTGTCACAGAAGAACAGGCTGAAATCAAGCATACAAAAACCCAACTACAAATATACCTCTTCCCCTGTCCACAGCCCACAGTCTAATTTAGTTTGTTATCATTTCCATGGGTTTTATTGGGAAGAAACAGCAGCGGTTTCAATTTACACACAGTGAGTTCAGTCAGCTGAGAGAACGCCCCCCCCCCCCACACACACACACACACACACACACACACACACACACACACACACACACACACGAGAGAGGATTACCCCCCCGCCCCCAAGCCCCATTTGACGAAGAAGCAAGGATTCTACATTAGTTTCATGATTGAGAACGACTAGCGAGCGATGCGGTCACCGACACACACACACACACACACACACACACACCCCCCGCGGTATGTGCACAGTGCATCCCAGACCGGTTCGAACGAGATTCCCCCCGTCCGAAACGGACCAGAGACGGCCGAGATACGCTCGGGGGCCCCGGCCCGGTTCTCTCGATCCAAACTCAAGCAGAAACAAACAAAGCAAGTGTTCTCCCCCGCGAGGGGACGAAAACAAAACACCATCCATCATACAGAGAGACACACACGTAGTTCACACCACTTCACCTACCTGAGGTTTTCCATGAATTAGTCAAAAAAAGGAAGAAAAGTATATGATCCATCATTGTGCCTCCGATCTCTCGAGAGGATCCAATAATTCCAATCGGCTACTGTTCACAATGCGATCCCATTCATTCCCAACTCCCACACGTGTTGTTCGTGCGTGCGCGCGTGCGTGTGTGCGTGCATGCGTGTGTGTGCATGTGTGTGTATGTGCATGTGTCCAGCCCCCCCCCCCCCCCCCCCCCTCTCTCTCTCTCTCTCAAAACGATATTTTTTTCCAGGGCCAGATTGGGCACTTGGCCCCCCTGGGCATGGACCCAGGGGGCCCCTGGATTTTCCATGGCCGGATTGGGCACAGGCCCTTGGGCATCAGGGGGGCCCCGATTATTATTTGTGCATGTTTTTTTTTTCCTTTTTTGCATGTTTTTCAGTAAAAAAGCACTTTCTTTTCATTTTTTTTTTTGTCTCATTTGTTTGAGAACAAGTACTGTTTATATGTCTGATATCACTGAAATCAAAAATAAAAGTCTTGAGAGAGAATTCTGAGTGAGAAAGTATCTCACACTAAAACCCAGCTTTTTGTTTCCAAGATGGCCGTTTTTCTGAAACCAAGCTTCATTCAACGGCCAATAACTTCAGAACGATAAAAGAAAACGACTCACTTCTTTTTTCTGGGCAAAGTAGAGTAGTAGATCTTTCATTTGAGGTGGCATTATGTGGCATCATTTTTGGTATAGCACAACATATTCTGTGGGTCTTCAAAGATTTCTAACCATGGAAAAACTGGCACCTGTGAGAAAAACTTCTGACTAACTGTGGCACTGAAGGAGTTTTAATGTCCAAAATGCAATGTTTCAGTCTTTGGACCTTCCTCAGGCATGATTCAGAATAGCCTGACATGTCACTAAATACATTTCATAGGTATAGACACACTGTCTGACACTGGCTTCAGTGTATTCACCAGTCTACAAAACAAACATTAATTAAACTGTATACTTTATACTAACTGTATACTAAAGTTTCACAAATGTGGGAATAGCTGATCTACAAGCTCACAAGCTTGAGCTTTTTAGATTGATTACTTTTGCTAACATATGACATTTAGCAGATCTACAAGCTCACAATGTCCCATTGCAACACAGTGTAAGCTTGTAGATCGGCTACTTATACTCCAGTAAAGTACAGATACTCAGACATTTAAGTACTCAAATAAATGCACTTTGTTCCATGCAGTTTATAATTCCAATGATTGTGCTGGATGAAACTAAATCAAGGATGGATTACGTCTGAGAGCTCTACGTCTGTGTAAAGGATGATGGAATAATACAACCAGCTTGTTAAAGGGCCAGGGGGGGGGGAAATATGGGCCGAATATATAGCAGATCTACAAGCTGAATAT
Source organism: Electrona antarctica (assembly GCF_951216825.1). Lineage (NCBI taxonomy): Eukaryota > Metazoa > Chordata > Actinopteri > Myctophiformes > Myctophidae > Electrona > Electrona antarctica. The sequence goes on along the minus strand of NW_027637418.1, from coordinate 260,597 downwards.
AGCCAAATAGAGCAGATCTACAAGCTGGATAAAGACGAATATATAGCAGATCTACAAGCTGGATATAGAAGAATATAGCAGATCTACATGTTAAGATGCAGAGATGGTTTGAACCCAATGTGCAGAGTCACAGGAAACAGTGTCGATTTCAAAGTATTTAATAATGAATAATGGCAAAAATCTTACACTGAAGTAGAACTCATGAAATCAAGGCATAAGTCTCACACTTGAGTAGAACGCAGGAACAGGAATAATTCTCACTCAGGAACCAAACAGAAAATGACATATGGTAGTCAAACTGGAAACATGCACAGACAACATCAAACTATGAACTGACAACTGAATGTTTGCAATGAGTCCAGTCTTATAGGGGGAAGGTTGATTGTAGAATTGTTCACAGGTGGGATGACGAGGGAGTTGGAGACAGGTGAGTGAATGGGACTGCAATGTGGGATGGAAAGTGGGAGTGGCCAGGGCTGACATGGTCTGTGGAGAGACAGATCATGACAGTACCCCCCCTCTCAAGGGACGGATACCAGATGTCCCACAACATTGCCGAGGGACGAGCAGGGTGGGTGGAGGGGGCCTGGAGGAGGGAACCTGAGTCAAAGGACCAGAGCAAAGGGGATCTTCAGGGGGGGGGGGGTGTCAGGACGACAGCCAGAGGGAGGGCTGGTGACTTCAGGGGGACGTCCAGGAGGATGGGAGGTGGCAGAACGAGCTCCATCGGGGGGCGGCCAGGACGCTGGGATGAGGCAGTGACATCATCCGGAGGGCGGCCCGGAGGTCGAGACGTGGAGGCGTCGTCCGGAGGGCGGCCTGGAGGCCGAGACGAGGCTGCGGAGGTGCCGTCAGGAGGGCGGCCCGGAGGCCAAAACGAGGCTGCGGAGGCGCCGTCAGGAGGGCGGCCCGGAGGGCGAGACGAGGCTGTGGAGGCGCCGTCAGGAGGGCGGCCTGGAGGCCGAGACGAGGCTGCGGAGGTGTCGTCCGGAGGGCGGCCTGGAGGCAGAGACGAGGCTGCGGAGGCGTCGTCAGGAGGGCGGCCTGGAGGCCGAGACGAGGCTGCAGAGGCGTCGTCAGGAGGGCGGCCCGGAGGCCGAGACGAGGCTGCGGAGGCGCCGTCAGGAGGGCGGCCCGGAGGACGAGACGGAGGACCGTGGAAGCGGCGCCGGGGGTGCTGCAGGCTGAGGCGACGCCAGGGATGCTGCAGGCTGAGGCGACGCCGTGGACGCTGCAGGCTGAGGCGACGCCAAGGGGGCTGCAGATGGAACTGCAGGCAGAGCTGCAGGCGGAGCTGCAGGCGGAGGAGGTGGAGCTGCAGGCGGAGGAGGCGGAGCTGCAGGCAGGACTGCAGGCGGAGCTGCAGGTGGAGGAGGCGGAGCTGCAGGCGGAACTGCAGGCGAAGGAGGCGGAGCTGCAGGCGGAGGAGGCAGAGCTGCAGGCGGAACTGCAGGCGGAGCCGCAGGCGGAGCCGAAGGCGGAACTGCAGGCGGAGCTGCAGACTGAACTGTAGGGGGAACTGCAGGCGGAGCTGCAGGCGGAGGAGGCAGAGCTGCAGGCGGAGCTGCAGCCGGAACTGCAGGCGGAGCTGCAGGCGGAGGAGGCGGAGCTGCAGGCAGAGCTGCAGGCGGAGGACGATGCTGCAGACTCTGGAGACGGGACCCCAGAGGACCCAGCACACCCAGGAGACGAGGAGGATGCTGCAGAGGCTGTGGATGCGCCGTCAGGAGGGCGGCCTGGAGGCCGAGACGAGGCGGAGGAGGCGCCGTCAGGAGGTCGGCCTGGAGGCAGAGACGAGGCTGCGGAGGCGTCGTCAGGAGGGCGGCCTGGAGGCCGAGACGAGGCTGCGGAGGCGCCGTCAGGAGGGCGGCCCGGAGGACGAGACGGAGGACCGTGGAAGCGGCGCCGGGGGTGCTGCAGGCTGAGGCGACGCCAGGGATGCTGCAGGCTGAGGCGACGCCAGGGATGCTGCAGGCTGAGGCGACGCCGTGGACGCTGCAGGCTCAGGCGACGCCAGGGACGCTGCCGGCTGAGGCGACACCAGGGACGCTGCCGGCTGAGGCGACGCCAGGGATGCTGCAGGCTGAGGCGACGCCAAGGGGGCTGCAGATGGAACTGCAGGCAGAGCTGCAGGCGGAACTGCAGGCGGAGGAGCTGCAGGCGGAACTGCAGGCGGAGCCGAAGGCGGAACTGCAGGCGGAGCTGCAGACTGAACTGCAGGGGGAACTGCAGGCGGAGCTGCAGGCGGAGGAGGCAGAGCTGCAGGCGGAGCTGCAGCCGGAACTGCAGGCGGAGCTGCAGGCGGAGGAGGCGGAGCTGCAGGCGGAACTGCAGCCGGAACTGCAGGCGGAGCTGCAGGCGGAACTGCAGGCAGAGCTGCAGGCGGAGGAGGCGGAGCTGCAGGCGGAACTGCAGGCGGGACTGCCGACTCAGGACAGGAGGAGGATGCTGCAGACTCTGGAGACAGGACCCCAGAGGACCCAGCACACCCAGGAGACGAGGAGGATGCTGCAGACTCTGGAGACGGGACCCCAGAGGACTCTGCACACCCAGGAGACGAGGAGGATGCTGGGACCCCAGAGAACACTGCACACCCAGGGGATGAGGAGGGTGCTGCAGACTCAGGACACATGGAGCCGGCCGACAGCAGCTGACGGACGCAGCCGGACAAAAATCCCAGGGCCAGAGCTTCCATAACTTCGGTCTGAAACCGATCACCACTGGAGATGACCGGCAAGGGCTCTGGCAGGTCACTGGCTGATAGGGCTGTCGATGGTGCAGAGGACGCAGGCAGGACATCTAGGGAGACGGCTGGCAAGGGCTCTGGCAGGTCGGCAGTCGATATCACCGGTGAGGGTGCAGAGGGCACAGGCAGGTCACCACTGGAGACAGCAGGCTGGAAGGGCTGGTGGATGCTGGGCAACACGTTGCTCTGGATGCCGGGCAGCGGGGTGCCGGGCAGGGGAGTGCTGGGCAGGCTGGGCGGCGGAGAGCTGGGCAGGCTGGGCGGCGGAGAGCTAGACGGCGGAGAGCTGGGCAGGCTGGGCCGTGGAAAACTGGGCGGCAGAGAGCTGGGCGGCGGAGGTTCCTGGTGGTGTTGGCGGCCACGTCTTCTCCTAGCAGGCCCACGGTTCCCCACACTGTCAGGACAGGCTGGCCGGGTGGGCTTGGTGACTGGGAGACCCAGTGAGACACCCCCCCGCCTGTTGACACAACGGGGACCTCCCCGAGCCAGACGGGTGCCATAAAACGGATTTTGAGTGTGAAGTTGATTAGAATAAACCGGAACATCTTCATTGCCACGAAAATGTGGAATTAAATCCATAGAGTGAGTGTTCTGCTGGTTAGCATCCAGGCTAGTGGGACGTAGGCTCATCACTCCAACCCTAATTGAGTGAGGAGCTGGCTGGGAAAAATGGGGTGAGCTGGTCTCCACAAAGCTATTAAGCCTCCCATTAACAACATCCATGTAGGGAACAAAATGGTTTGTCCATGGCCTCTCTTTGAACCACTGCTGGTGTACTGTAATCTCCTTCTGGAGTTCAGCACGCAGGTTTGGAGGAGATGCCACAAGACAATCAACAACAGTTTCAAAGTTCAGCACCTTCCTTGTCAACACTAGTAACTCTGCTGGGTTCATCTTTTTGGTCAGTTCATACTGTTAAGATGCAGAGATGGTTTGAACCCAATGTGCAGAGTCACAGGAAACAGTGTCGATTTCAAAGTATTTAATAATGAATAATGGCAAAAATCTTACACTGAAGTAGAACTCAGGAAATCAAGGCATAAGTCTCACACTTGAGTAGAACGCAGGAACAAGAATAATTCTCACTCAGGAACCAAACAGAAAATGACATATGCCTGGTAGTCAAACTGGAAACATGCACCGACAACATCAAACTATGAACTGACAACTGAATGTTTGCAATGAGTCCAGTCTTATAGGGGGAAGGTTGATTGTAGAATTGTTCACAGGTGGGATGACGAGGGAGTTGGAGACAGGTGAGTGAATGGGACTGCAGTGTGGGATGGAAAGTGGGAGTGGCCAGGGCTGACATGGTCTGTGGAGAGACAGATCATGACACTACAAGCTGAATATAGCCGAATACAGGCGTGCAGCTACGGGTGGGCCTGGGTGGGCCGCGGCCCACCCATATAGAAAGCTGGACCACCCATCCGTTTTTGGGGAAAAAAATAAAAATAAAAATATATATTTTTTAAATAAATAAATACATAATTATTATTTTCATAATCATATTCATAATGTCTTTGTTGTTTTTTTTGCGTGATCATCTTCCTTAATATGAATAAACAGGCTGTCACTTTTTTTTTTCGCTCTGAGCGACTTCAAGTTCAGAGTAGACTATGGGCACGTTCGGAAATACCACACCGCAGCGCACTCGCCTATTAGTTTTCATTGCACAGTGGGCTCAGTGCGCTATTTCAGGACGCGCCCTAAGCTTCTGTCTGTCTGTGTTGTTCAATCGTGCAAAAACTACAAATCCCACTATCCCAGAATGCTGAGCTCCCCAGTCTCCCCAGAGTCAGTATTGTGATTTTAATTTTGACGTCTTGTTTTTGAGTGTTTTAATAACCAAACTATGTTATACTTCTAGCCTCAGCAGCCGTGGAGGATACTATATAGCCACCGTAGTCCCAGCCCGTCCACAGCCACCGCCGCCATCAGCAAGAGGTGGGAGGCTGGGAGTTTTTATATATTTATTTGACGTTTCTTTTGAATGTCTGTTAATAAAAGCATTCTATTTTCTAGCCTCCGCACCGGATGCAACCATGGATAGTTTGGATACAACAGCAACAGCGTCAGGTTATATCACAGCCCGTCGTCCACAGCCGCCACCAGCAGCAGCAGCAGGTATAGATTAATGGGAGCTTTTTTGTAATTTGAGTGACTCGTTTAAATGTTAATTATTGCTTGAGTGTTTACTCTATTATTATTATTATTATTTTCTAGCCTCATCTGATTCAACTTTGGACACAGCAGCAGGAGGAGGAAAAGTCCTACTCTCAGCTGTGGAGGAGCCACCAGTACAGCCCAAAATGCAAAAGTTGCCTGTGACTAACTTCTCTGGGAAAATGCGCTGCTTTAATCGAGACTACTATGGAAAATATACCTGGCTGGAGTACTGTAAAGAAAGAGATGAGTAGTGAGAAAACATTTACTACTATTGGATACAGAGACTGGAAGCATATCGGTACAGCCTGTGACAAGCACCAGGTCAGTAATAGCCATAACAATGCACAAAGCAAACTGCTTGCATACGGAGAGAGCCACAACTCGGATGGCAGAGGGACAATTGTAAACCAGTTAAACAGAGACAGAGTCAACGCATCTTATGTAGAGAGAAATCGGGAGCACATTAAAGTAGTACTAGACATAGTTGTGTTTTGTGCAAAGCAGGACCTCCCACTGCGGGGTCACAGCACCACAGAAGGAAACAAAGGCAATTTTCTGACACTTTTTGATGTGCTAAAACAACATGATGCAGAGATTCAAACTCGCCTTGGTCAGCTAAATAAAAATGCTCAAATGTTGAGCTCAGACATACAAAATGAGCTACTCGAATCGGCTGCTTCCCTCCTTCTCCAAAAGATAAAAGATGATTTGCATGCAAAACAAAACAAAGACGGCTCTGTTTCAAACAACTATTATGCCATATTGGCAGATGAGTGTAAAGATATGTCAAAAAAAGAACTTGTTGCGGTGTGCCTTCGGTATGTGAAAGATGGAATGGTCAAGGAACGAGCAGTAGGGTTTTTGGATACAGCCGACATGAGTGCGATTGGAATTTCAGACAAAATCCTACAGGTGTTGGCACCTTTCGATTTAGATCCATTATTGTGTGTCGCATTCTGTTTTGATGGTGCCTCTGTGATGTCGGGGAGCCATGCAGGAGTGCAAGCTATACTTAAACGCACTTTCCCAAAGGCAGTGTATGTGCACTGCAATGCCCATCGCCTTAATCTAGTTCTCTGCAGTGTTGCAAAAGCGTGTGGACATGTGGTTATGTTTTTGGAGACACTGAACCGTTTACACGCATTTATGACTGGTAGCAGCCGTCATGCACGGTTTGTAGACGTTCAGAGGGAGTTGCACCCAGGCAGGCAGCCCATGGAGCTGGAACGGTCAGTGGACACAAGGTGGAGCTCGAAGTCGGGGTCAGTTAGAAAGGTGTTAACTTTGCTTGATGCGATCTTGGAAACAACTGCGCAGCAACTAAACTGCAGGCAGGAGCTCTTCTGCAACAGATTCAGACCAAAAAGTTTCTCTTTCTATTAGTGACATTTGGATTGTTGTTTGAGGTGTCTGATAGTGCAACAAAGGGACTGCAGTCGTCCACTTTGTCTGTCACAGACTGCACGCATTTGATTGAGAGCCTTAAATCAAATTTTAGAAAGTTCAGGAACAATCCAGATGACTTCAATAAAGTAATCAAATTAACTGATGACTTGATGACACAACACGATATTGCAAATTGGGATGTCGGTAGTGTCCGAACCGTTTTCAAGAAGACACTTACGGTTTTGGGCGTGCCGCTGCTGCATGCCAGCCACAATCCAATACATTTGGAGAAAGATAATTTGTGAATTTCGCATGTGACCATTATGATTTAGCTGTCAGTGAAGCTGACTGGACAGTCTACATGCAGTATATGAAACGTAAGTCTGATGCGGGAGAGGAGTTCCCAAAACTAATTAATGTGCTGGATAATACCCCATGCGACGTCTTCACTGGCATACACAACATGGTAAGGGCACTCGTCACACTACCAATGACATCCTGCACGGTTGAAAGGCTATTTTCCACCACAAACCGCATCAAAACGTGTCTACGGACTTCAATGTCAACTTCTCGTCTCAATAAAATCAATAATGTCCATGTTGTCATTTGAACGGGAAAAATTGTTATGACGAAATCATTAGTGTTCAACAAAAAGCCCCGTCGTCTCCGATTGATATTGTAATTTGTAGGTTGGGCCTTGTGGTTAGAGTGTCCGCCCTGAATCTGGGAGGTCGGGGGTTCGATCCCCGGCCGGGTCATACCAAAGACTGTAAAAATGGGACCCAATGCCTCCCTGCTTGATACTCAGCATCAAAGGGTTGGATTGGGTGTCAAATCTACTAATCAAATGATTCCCGAGCGCGGCGCACGCTGCGGCTCACCGCTCCAAGAGATGGGTCAAATGCGGAGAACAAATTTCACTGCGGTAACGTGTGTGACAAAAATCGTATGACTTTGACTTTGACTTTGGAACTGGAAGGATAATAAGAAAAAAAAATGATTTGAAAGTTGGAACAATGCTGTACATGTCATGTCTAAACATAAATGCATGCAAGTTTCGTTTAATAAAACTTGGAAAACATTTGGAATAATGATACGTGCCTTGAATTGAATTTATTTCATTTTATTTGTGTAAAATATTTGCTAGTAAAAATTGGAAAATAATTAACTGTCTGCAATTTACACTGACTGACGCACGTGCACTGCAGTGTGCTGTGAATCATTTACAAGAGCCTCATCTAATTCAAGTGGATTTCTTTCTATTTGTATTTATTATACAGTATGCTTATGAATGATTGCTAGCCAGCAGCTATTGATATTTTATCAGATGATAATGCTCATGACATGTGTCACGACAACTGCCCGGCTGTCACTGTCACTCCAGGGGCAATTGGCAATATAACCGAAATACGGCAAATAAATAAATAACCCCGATTTTTTTACCACGGCCGCCACGCACGCGCGCACAGCGTGCGTGCATGCCGGCCCACCTTGCCATAGCGGGGCCCATCTAGAATTGCATTTCTGGCTGCGCCTCTGCTACATCACCCCTGATATTAAGAACTGCATCAGGAGGAAGAAGCAAGCCTTTCGGAATAACAACAAGATGGGATTAAAGATAATACAAAAATAACTTAATGGGAAGCTAAAGGAAGCCAGAGAGCAGCACAGTACACGTGTCCGAGAGGCTTTCAATAACAAAAGCTGGAAAGAATTGTGGGACTCTGTCAAAGAAATTACCAATTTAAACTCGTCAAAAAAAGACATGTACGTACATAATGAATTAGAAAAGGCCAATGAATTTAACTGCTTTTATAAACGTTTTGACTCTGATCCTGCAAAGAATGTCACTGAATGTAGAGAGCTGCTAACTACAGTAGTGTGTGACCCGATTAAGCATAGAATAGTAATTGAGCCGAGGAATGTGGTAAATGTTTTTTTTTTAAACTCAGGTAGCATTCCTGCTATATGGAAAAAAGCTGTTATTATTCCTGTCGCTAAAAAATCCTGTCCGAAGGAAAATAATGATTTCAGACCAGCAGCATTGACATCAATAGTAATGAAATCATTAGAACGTATCATGGTAGGTAAATTGTGTGAGAAGGCAGAACACCTTTTAGATCCTCACCAATTTGCCTACAATAGAGGTAGAGGTACTGATGACGCTTTGAACTCCACTACTCATCTGATCTTAAAACACCTTGAGGATCCCTCAGCGTATGCTAGATTCATGTTCATGGATTTTAGCTCGGCATTCAATACTATTCTCCCTCAGACCCTGTTACACAGGCTGAAACAGATGGATGTCAACCCTTATATAATTAAATGGTACTGTGATTTTCTTATAGAGAGGCAACAGCAGGTCACTCTCTCTGACCTACAGGCCATAAGTACGGGAGCCCCCCAAGGCTGTGTAAGTTCGCCATTTCTGTTCATAGTATACACAAACCAACTGAGGAATCAGCATCCAAATGATTATATCATAAAGTTTTCGGACGACACAGTAATCCTTAGCTTATTGAAAAAATCCTCTAACATTGACTTATATAAACAAGAGATAGCAGGGGCTGTAAGGTGGTGTGAGGAGCAAAACCTTATTTTAAATGTTACAAAAACAAAGGAGATCATCTTCGATCCAAGGTCTGTGGGGGAGCATAGCCCAATCCTCATCCACAAGGAGAGTGTGGAACAGGTAACTTGGGTATTTATTTTGATTCTCAGTTAAACTGGGCCAACCAAGTTGACTCCGTCTGTTCCAGAATTAACCAGCACATGCACTTTCTGAGAAGGCTCAGGGTCCGTGGCGTGGCAACAAACATCATGCTACTGTTCTACAGGGCAAAGATCATGCTACTGTTCTACAGGGCAAACATCATGCTACTGTTCTACAGGGCAAACATAGAATCTGTTATCCGTTATGGCATCACCACATGGTTTGGTAACCTGTCCGTCAAACTCAAATCCCAACTTCAAAACCTAGTCAAGAGGGCTGGGAAAATCATAGGCATGCAGCCCCCATGTTCTCTTCAAGAGATATGTGAGAGTACAGTGAGGAAGCAAAGCGTGATATTTTCCTGTGTCTAATGTTGAATGAGTTCAGAGGTTCTACTGAACTCCAGTTGGTTCAGGACCTAAACGTTGATTCACAACTGTCACGATCCGTGACCTGTTCTGTCTCTCTGCTGTGTTTTCTTATGTTCCTGGGTTTTTAGTTAAGAGTTTTACCTTACACTTGTACCTTTTTATTTTGTAGTATTGTTTTGTGCCTTCCTGTCTTCCCCTGTAGTTTTGTACCTGCCTTGTCTATTTTGTGATTAGTCTAGTTTTCTCCATCTGTGTCTTGTTAGTCTCCCAGCCAATCCCTGTGTTGATTTGTCAGTTGTATTTCACCTTTGTCCAGTTAGTCCTTGTCTATTTATATTCCCCTGTTTTTTCAGTTCCTTGCTGGTTCGTTGTTTATATGTTGCCTGTGAGTATTTGTAACCAGTTTCCTTGTATGTTTCAATCCCCTAATTTTCCCAGTATAGTTTTCCCTGTATTCCTGTGTGCCTATAGTGTTCTGATGCCTCTACCGTTTTTGACCTTGCCTGTACCTGGATTTAGATTTTGCCTGCTCCTCCTGTTTTGTTTTGCAATAAACCACTGAACCTGACTTTCCCTGCCTCTGCCTCTCATCCTGCATTTGGGTCCTACACTAAACCTGACTCACACCGTGACAACAACAACTGGAACCTGAACTGGGACCACAAAGTGGGCATGTCACTGTCCTACAGGTTGGAAGATGCAGGTGTGATATTTAAACAACTAGACCTGTGCCCGTCGGCCACCGGCCTACTTGGTTAGGAACGATGCAAGTTGGGAACCTAGTGTGCAGAATAGCCTGTTGTCATAGCACCCGTTTTAACCGTCTGTCTGTGTCCCTTTTGTGTGAGATCTCTGTATCTGTCTGTATGCCTGTGTCTGAAGAGTGCAAACTGACTGTGAAACGTTAACTGGTCAATCAAATGGCAGGTGTGGGGTTGCCATGGAAACCAATTGGCTGAGGCAGAGGCTGGTAGTTGTACAGGTGAGTGGACTTAGGCTCATGAGGTCCACTGGCAGAGCCTGACCAGAGCCTGTTGTGGCGGTTCTGGACAGCCGTGTATCAGACCATTTTTTGGGAGGAGGGTTCCTCAGATGATTAGCTTAATGTGAAAACATTGTTTTCTCACTCAACAGTAAACGCATCAACATACAGTGTCATTGTCCTCATTGGTCTGTTGTAGGGCATAGCAGTGCACCATTGTCCTCATTGGTCTGTTGTAGGGCATAGCAGTGGCAGACATGTTGTGGTTCCACCCATCCAGAGCACATTCATTTTCTTCCCGTAGAGATTTCCAAAAAAATATTTATATCAATTATTTAAGCGTAAAATCCAGACATCCAGGATCCTGGTGAATCATGACCATAAAACATTTGATTCTGAGAGAGAGAGAAAAAAAGAAAGAACGTCAAGGCTTTTGTTTGTGTTTATTTATTTTCTTTTCATCTTCATCTGAAGCTGACCGAGGCCATTACAGATGACCAATCACTGTCAGCTCACAGCTTGTTTTTTTAGTAGTGGGTAATTGTTATATTTTACTTTATTTTTATTTTATTTTATTTGTTGGGAGACTAGCCCTATACGGCCAATGGGACACTAAAGTTGTATTAATGTGTCATATTTGTATTATTTTTATTGTCCTTCTTTATCGCGGGCACGCTTTTATGTTATCTTTGGTTGTCATGGCTTCCAGTTCCCACCTGATGTCGTGTGGGAGTTCTGATTGGTCCACACCGTACTGAATAACTGCTAGCTTACATAAGGTCTTAAGACTAGGACTCAAGTCTAAGATGAACAGCTCATCAGACGGTGTACTGAGGTCTTTGTATCCTCCAAAGAGGATGATATGACCTCCCACAATGCAACAGCACATGCCAGCCATTGGACATGGTTCTCTCCCCTTGGGCTCAACCTTTTTCCAGGAGAAGGTCTCTGGACTGAATTTCCACACATCATTGAAGGTCAGGTAACCGTTCCAGCCACCAAATATGTACAGCTCTCCATTGTAGGTAAAGGCTGAATGCCAACAGCGTATTTCTGGAAGGAGCTGTGCAGAAGGTGTGTTGAGCCAGTGGTTGTTCTTTGTGTCAAACACTCTGATGGTGTTGTAGCGGCCCCTCGTGTACCCCCAACTGCCCCCAAATACAAACATCTTTGTCCCGATGATGGTGGCAGAGTGACACCATGAAGCAGGAGGTGGAGTTCCTCTGGTGTTAATTACAGTCCAGACCATTGTGCTGGTGTCCAACTTGGACATGTCATTAGTGCATCCAGTCAGCTTGGTGTCTCCTCCATGGATAAACATGACCTTCTCCAACACACAGGCTGAGTGGTACTCCCTCTCCTCTGGAACAGTCCCAGAAACGCTGGGTTTGAACCATCTGTGGGCATCAACATCAAATGCATAAAGCACATTGCAGAAAGGATAGCCTCCCCAGATGTAGACGATGGAGAGGGCCACTATATTTCCACACTCACTCCAGATGGGAAACATTGCATATTAGCCTAATGCTGTAGCAAAAATAGCTGATCTACAAGCTCAAAATGCGTCGTAGTGTGACGCATTTTGAGCTTGTAGATTAGCTATTTTTTATATATTTTAATTGAAATTCTGGATTATTTTTTGCTTTTTTTAAATTGAAATCCTGAAATGTAAATGTTTAATTTAACTTCAAATGCATTTAGTTATAGTTATTTTAACTTTATGAACTAAATACAAATACATTGGAAGTAGAAAATACAATAACATTTTAATATTTTAATTTTAACAGCTGAAATATATCAGTATTCTGATATTAACCTGTGGGCTGCATTAAGTGATGGTGGGGGCCGCATGTGGCCCCCGGGCCGCCAGTTAGTTTCACATGTATGGTCTTGGTTGATTCTGGGCTGATTCGGAATCATGGCATTTGGCATTTGACACTAGTGTGCACTGTGCTAACGTTCACATTCACAACACCTAATACAGTTTGTACACCAATAAAGTTTGATTGACTAAATATGTCACAATGCCAAACCTTTGCGTAGCCGTAGGCTGTAAAAATAAGAAAAAAAAGATGTTGGGGGAGAAGCAAACCACGTCTACTTAGGAGACCATTTGTAGGATTTGTAGTCCATTTCTCCAATTCCGAGATCATTTATCTTTGTATATTAAAAATCTTTCTTCATGCTCCCATGGTGTTCTACATGATGCTTTGTCAAACATCACCATGCGCTGTTGGATGTCAACCACCAGATGGCGGCAGTGTCTTGTATACACACCAGTGTTGATTTTGACAGCACATTTTGATTTAGTTTAATGCGGGTTTAACAGGTTATGTAGTTAACTCATTGAAAGCCATTGACGAATATATTAGTCATTTCAATCCAAGGCGCAGGTTAAGAGATCCAAGGTTTAAGAGAACCGCTGCCTACTGGATTGGATTAAACTGTATTTGCACCAAGTCTCTGTGTACGTCTCTAATCCACGCAACTCGAGAACCGTTCGCCCCACCGATTTCAAATTCGACACATGCGACACAAAATTAATGAATCTTCCTGGGTAAACTGGGTGACACGGTGATAGCAGTGCATGGAACAATGGTTCACTGGGCTGGTATGTGACTTGGGTGTGGTCCCTCCCTTCTATTGACTGACACCAGGTACAATATGGTCTACTGTAAGCATTGACGACGGTAGATAAACACCTGATGTGACACACAGGGCCTCATAGCTCAGTGGTTAGAGCACTGGTCTTGTAAACCAGGGGTCGCGAGTTCAATTCTCGCTGAGGCCTATCAGCCTTTTAACCAGAGTTGATGAAAGCTCCACACCGCACACACACACACACACACCTTCATAGCCTTTATCTTCTATCTTACACTGCATTCTCTCAGCTCCAGAGGCAAGCGTTGTTTATTATAACCAACGCTTGTTTGTGTGTTATCAATGACAACAGAAGAAATACAAAATAATTATATTTTAATGATATAATTTTACATTATATAATTCTATCCATTTCACTGTAGAGAAGCGTGTCAGACGAATTGGGCTGGTCTAGTTCATTGAAATAAGTCCACGACTGCAGCTTTAACTTAGAGGCAAGTAACTTTAGGCAAGTGAAATAAGTCCAAGCTTTAACTTAGAGGCATACAGATACAGGTCATTCATTCACATGAAGGATGGATGGACAGGAGGTTATATGATCAGGTTTGCTCTGAAAGCGAAACCTGTGAAATATGGGGTTTCCTGAAGTAACAATAGCTCGTAAAAATACGGAATTGTCGCTTTGTCTATCTATAAATGCACCACGTCTCTGTGTGTACGTCTGAAATCCACGTGACTTCAAATTCAACACACACACGTTCCACACCACCACAGGAAGTGCAGTGCCCGGTGCCGAGTCGGTCGGACCCACGTGGGGCGACTGTGGCTCAGGAGGTAGAGCAGGTCGTCCAATGATCCATGGGTCGGCGCTTCGAATCCCGGCTCCTCCTGTGTCGAAGTGTCCTTGGGCAAGACACTGAACCCCAAATTGCTCCTGATGTGCTGGTTGGTACCTTGCATGGCTTCCGTCGCCATCGGTGTATGAATGTGTGTGTGAATGGGTGAATGTAATGCGCACACACACACACACACACACACACACACACACACACACACACACACACACACACACACACACACACACACACACACACACACACACACACACACACACACACACACACACACACACACACACACTTCGCCCCCCCTGTGTGTCGACACAGGGCTCTGTCCCCATATTTAAGATGAGATTATATATGTGAATATTATAACGTGAAATGAATGGACATATTAATAGTGAAATAAAATGTGTTTTCCAATGCTTAATAATATACTTTTCCATGACTTGTCTTGGTCAGGGGTGCATGGGCCACTTTGACGATGGAGAGGGCCACTATATTTACACACTCACTCCAGATGGGCCATATTGCATATTAGCCTAATGCTGTAGCAAAAATAGCTGATCTACAAGCTCAAAATGCGTCGTAGTGTGACGCATTGAGCTTTTTTTTGGCTATTTTTTATATATTTGAATTGAAATTCTGGATTATGTTTTGCTTTTTTTCAATTGGAATCCTGAAATGTAAATGTTTAATTTAATTTCAAATGCATTTAGTTATAGTTATTTTAACTTTATGAACTAAATACAAATACATTGGAAGTAGAAAAGACAATAACATTTTAATATTTAAATGTTAACAGCTGAAATATCAGTATTCTGATATTAACCTGTGGGCTGCATTAAGTGATGGTGGGGGCCGCATGTGGCCCCCGGGCCGCCAGTTAGTTTCACATGTATGGTCTTGGTTGATTCTGGGCTGATTCGGAATCATGGCATTTGGCATTTGACACTAGTGTGCACTGTGCTAACGTTCACATTCACAACACCTAATACAGTTTGTACACCAATAAAGTTTGACTAAATATGTCACAATGCCAAACCTTTGCGTAGCCGTAGGCTGTAAAAATAAGAAAATAAAGCAAACCACGTCTACTTAGGAGACGGATATTTTGTCGTCCATTTCTCCAATTCCGAGATCGTTTATCTTCGTATATTAAAAATCTTTGTTCATGCTCCCAAGGTGTTCTGCATGATGCTTTGTCAAACATCACCATGCACTGTCGGATGTCAACCACCAGATGGCGGCAGTGTCTTGTATTCACACCAGTGTTGATTTTGACAGCACATCTTGATTTAGTTTTAGTCAGTCTTTTAAATACAATTCCATTTAGTTTGAGTCATCTGAAATGTTTTAGATTTGGTGTAGTTTTAGTTGACTAAATATAATATGTTTTTGTTGACTAAATCTACAGTTGATAGTCAACTAAACACTTTGTTAAACGTAAAAGTCTGGAAGTCAGTTCACAAAGTATTTTGGTATTTGGCGACCAGACAAATCTGCCACAGGAAAACAAAAGCATAGACTTTTGATATAAAAATACACAAAAATGGATTATGTTCCCATTGTTTTGGCATAGATTGTTAGGTATGCCCATAACCGCATGGATATACTCTAAAAGTGTGAAAAACATATTTTTTCATTTCCCTATGTCTTTAAGGTTTGTGCAGACCTACAGTGGGAGTGATACAACAAATCGTTTCAAGGAAGCAATCTGATTGAAGTAGGCACCTAATTGCGCTTCAAGTGAGCATGATGGAAAACCTATTCAACATATAAAAGCCACATTTAGCATTTAAATGGCCTGGTTGAATGCTTCTGAAAGTTCTTCTGATTATGATTCTACTTCGTCAATGGTCAAGTATGTTATTTCATTATATGGGCAACTGAGCTTAATAGCCCTTAAAGGACCACTTCACCACTTTTCAACCTATCTTCATATAATAGGTCCTCACTAATAATCATGAAAGAACGGCGCAATTTCTTTCTACTCGGTCTGTGTCTAATAAGAAGGCCACTCTGCAATTGACAAAATTACATTAAGACACAATGTAGCCTATGATTCTGAACCTCTTAAGATATTTTTAGCAACATATCCAGCTCAGTTTGTTGCTTGTGCAAACCATTCTAAAGACCTGATGATTGTCCTTGTCACAGACTCACAGGGAATTACACATTAAGCTGCCAAGGTTTGGCCAGTCACACATTTTCATAAGAATAGAAAATATATAAAATACAATACATATAACATTTTATAACGATATCAGAATTATTATTAGCCTATTATGTATTATTATTGTCAAAAGCAATAAAATAGGGCTATAATGAAAGTAATGAGTGGTTCTTTCCAACCACTCATTACTTATTTTCTATTTATTATGATATTACTGTAAATGGTGCATTTATAGCACCTTTATCCAAGGCGCTTTACAGAGATTGTGCATTACATTCACCCATTCACACACCCATTCACACACACCGATGCCGGAGGAAACTATGCAAGGCACCAAACCTGCACATTGGGAGAAATTAGGGGTTCAGTATCTTGCTCAAGGACACTTTGACACCAACTCTGGGGGAGCCCGGGTTTGAACGCTGGTCCCATCCGGTCACTCTACCCCTTGAATGTACATACTGTACATTCAAAAAGTGTATTTATTCTCTCATTACTGCATTGCAATTCTGGCTTTTAATTTAATTGTCAAAGTATTTGTATACTCTCTGCACTGCAGTGACAATAAATTGAATCTAATCTGATCTAAATCTAATATCTACACATTAGAACACTAGAACATTTGTTTTTGACACTATGTTATTTTATTCCCCGCTGCAGGGAATTGCAAAAATAAATTCTGTAAAGCTCCACGGTTTTACAGTTTGAAAACAATATATATAGAATATAGAAACAGTTTAACACTTGCAGGGCAGCAGTAAGACCATCACCTACTGCACAGGTGGTCTTCAGATCAAATTGACCTTTTTGCATGCCTCCCCTCGAGGCTCCACACACTGACACTTTTTGAGTAAGAGATCACAAGCAGTTGAAGTATACATCATTCTCATCCACTGTTATCACCAACACAGGGGCCCCTCAAGGTTGTGTCCTCAGTCATTCCCTCTACACACTATAATAATAATAACTAGAAAAGGATCGCTGCAAGCAGCGATAAGGCAGGACCAAGCAGGAAGGCAATAATAATAATATGCACAAGAAACATGGAAGACTAAACTTGAGAAAGAGACCATGGAATTGTGACAGGGTCGGTTTTTATAGTGGGGGGCAGGTACGGGTTCTTGACAGCAGCAGCTTGACATACAGCTTTGAACAATCAACAAATGGGGCCCACTTTAAGTTGTTGACTTGAAAAGTCCCAGTTCAGTTCCTATTGATGATATTCACACGGCTGCCATCTTGCCAGCAAGGTGATACCTAGGTGACACTTCCCATAGGGAGCCCATTCATCCAAACAGAAAAGTCCTCTCTAATTATATTAAACACCGTCAAAATCACCAACATTGCAGCTGTACGGAAAGGTTGAATTATCCTCTTTCAATCTGAAATTTTGCTTAATAAAAATCCACCAGACATTTTATGAGCTACTTCCTGTCAAGAAATTCCTTGCAGATGATTATTTTCTAAGTATGGAAGCGCTCGTTATCAGTAAAGCAACCTCCTGCTGCTTCCTGCATTATGTGCACAGACAAAACAGGTGGTACGCATCGGCCGTTGAGTGATTGTCAACGAGCACTTCCAAACTCCAGCACTTAGAAAAAAAATCTTCAAGGAATTTATTGACAGGAAGTAGCTCATAAAATGTCTACGGTGGATTTTTATGAAACAAATACTTTACAGATTGAAAGAGGATAATTCAAGCTTTCCCTACAGCTGCAATGTTGGTGATTTTGATGTGGTTTAATATAATTAGTACTTTTGTTTGGATGAATGGGCTGTCTATGGGAAGTGTCACCTGGGTATCACCTTGCTGGCAAGATGGCTGCGGTCTGAATAAAGATAATTCAGTTCAGGGAAAGCAGTCTCTTTCTCCAATTTGGAGAACCAGATTACCACATTTGTGGGTGAAGGGGGGTTCAGAGTTCCGGGTCGGGTCGCCAGGTCTGGGTACCATCCGGTGCCAGAACCATCCATGCAAGGGAATAATTTCAGGACACAACAAACCTGAACTGAAAGGCCAGGTGTCCAAATCAGTCCGTTTCAAAATCACTGTTGTACAACATCAAATAATCTATCAATTCATGAGTAAAGAACCTGATTTGATCAGGATCAAGTTCTTTATACATGTTTCTCACTAAACAAATCAGTTTCTAGCATTGTTACGGCCCTTTAAACTTGGCTCAACCAAGGGCTAACATAGAAGGACACAAAGTCAGATCAAAAGTTTACAAAGATATTACACATTTATTTAAAATCCTGCATTGCAAAACAGGGACTGATGGATAAGAATACTTACGACCAGCCCATCTGAAACTTAACTAATAACAGCAACAAAAAGGGAACACAACTGTTCAGTTTGGGTGTTTGGGAGCCAATGAGCTGCTGGCCACAGGTCCACTTATATAGCCTGCAACTAATCAAGAACAGCTGACTAAGGGTGTGGTAGCCAGAACTCTCAGGTGATTGACAGGTGAGGCACTTTAGACCAGCAGAGGTCAGCAAAGCCACAGGCACTACAACAGAACAAAGTAAAGACAAAATTTCACAAAACAGCAATTTTCATTGGCTCATAAAACCTTCATTTTTTCACTTAAAAAAACGTACTATACTTTCCCATAGGTCCGTATAGGTCCAAAGTTCACGTGTAGAAGTTTTCGTGCATTTTAATCAAAGATCCTGGGAGGAGATGCATTTTAATTGATTTTCATATAATTCAAAATGGCGGGTGATCTAGAGGTCAAAAGTAACAGCACGGAACTTGTTCGGCATGAGGAGACGCATATGTGTGTCGAGGTTTCATTGCCGACGGTCAAACGGTTCATGAGCTATGCTTGGTCAAAGTTTGCATTTTCAATATAGCGCCACCCTTTGGCCGATTGGTTGTGGGCTTCGCATCCTCACCGTTTGGCATGGCCCTCTACCATATCTCCAAAAATTAGCGAAAACCGACTGCACGGTTCAGCCAGAACTGCTATTTTTGGCGGAAGAAAATAAATAGCAATTCCAAAAAAGGACCAAGACCTTTCAGGACTGCTTGGTCCTTTAATAATACACTTTATTTATATAGCACCTTTCAAAAGCAAGTTTACAAAGTGCTTCACAACACAAATTACAACAAATCACAAAAAGCAAAGGAAGATGACAAGCAAACTGTATTGTTTTGTTTGTATTGCACTTGTCAAAGTGGTATAAATAATTTTGTGTAGAGTGGTATATAAACCACATACCACTTTTTGGAGCTTGCCCCTTATGGAACTTTTATTCCACGCCAGAAAGACATGTTTTTACATTTTTAACCTTACGTGAATTAAACTATTTATTCAGTTATATCATGACATTGTGCATTATGAACTTATGGTAATTCAATCTTTTAACAAGAGCACTTAATGCACAATCACTGGTTCAGTGCAGTTCACATTATGACATGATATTATTTGTAATGGTCACCTTCAGCCACTAGATGGAGCTCCTGCTCCTCAAAGTGTATTTGGCGTTGACATTGTTGGGCTAGAGAACAATTAAGTTGAGCTGTAAAATGAGCAAGAGCAAGGATTGG
Organism: Electrona antarctica; assembly: GCF_951216825.1. NCBI lineage: Eukaryota > Metazoa > Chordata > Actinopteri > Myctophiformes > Myctophidae > Electrona > Electrona antarctica. Next base: position 241,058 of record NW_027637418.1, on the reverse strand, counting down.
CCTTATTTTAGCTTGGTAATAAACGCTAATACTTTAGTATCCAAGATGGATGCCAAAAGCGGACGTGAGTCATAGTGGAATAGCCTGAAATCACCGGCACCCAAGTGCCATACGACTATCATCATCATCATCATCAGAAGGAATTCTGTACCAAGGGTTCCCAAAATAATTATCACACACACACACACACACACACACACACACACACACACACACACACACACACACACACACACACACACACACACACACACACACACACACACACACACACACACACACAACTTATTTTATTTGGATCTGCACAAGAGGCGCAATAATAGATCCAAACCATGATCAGAAGGCCAAGTGTGGCCAGGAGGACACTAGGCAGGAGGCAAACCATAGTCCTAGAGACCTCCCAGTGCCTGCTATCCCCCAAGAACGCACAAGGCAGAGAGAGCTTCCTGTTAGTTCTGGCAGGAGAGAAAGGACAGTGGGTGGGTCCGCGGGGGGGTGCCCTGGACGTGGCGGTCGCTGGGGTGTGGTCAGCATTGGTTTGCTGCACCTGGCCGGCAGGTTTCGAACCACAGCCTGTTGGCCAGGTGTGGCCATCTCTCCCGGTGCTGGTTGCACCTCGGTAATGGCTGCGCCCGGAGTGCCCCTCCGTGGACTTGTCTATAGCTGGAAGCCTGGAGGAGAGGGGCAGTGACTTGGCCAATCACTGCTGACCCGCCAACTGGAGAGTGTAGTGGTTGAGGGTTGAAACACTCTATGAAGGTTGGAGACCACCTGATGACCTCTCTTCCAGGCCAAGGCATCTATTAGAAATGGATTATATTCACATCTTTATGTATTTACAAACAGAAGGTTACATTACGGTTCAACCAGATACAACTGATACACAGAGGAAAACAGACACAACAATCATCAATCAATCAATCAACAGCACATTGATGACATACTACTACTTCACACTACTAGACAGGGTGTGTTTTTTTTTAATTCCAGTTAAGGATAAATGAAACATCGCCTTCTCCAGATATACAAGACTGCTCATAATAGCTGAGACAGAAGAGTATTTAGCCAACTTTTTTGCATTTGTCATTTGCAATCCATCAAATTGCAGGCCTAGACATATTTCACTTTTTGCACAATGCACACTCAGATACTGTACTTTTTATACTTTTAATACAGTAAATCAACACCAACCACCACCTCATCCTCCACCTCCTCCTCCTCAAATGGCTACCAAAATTCAGCAAGCAGCTCTACATTCTACAACCAGAAACAATACATTAAAGGAATGCAAGCATAAATATATTTGCTTCAAAATCCACAAACAAGGTGCCAGTATCCTACTATTACTGAGATAATAAACATCTCTCTCTCTCGTTCTTTGTCTTGCTGTCAACGCCATGGTATGCCGTTCACATGCCGTTGTTGCTGAACAACCCACGTGACACACACACACACACACACACACACACACACACACACACACACACACACACACACACACACACACACACACACACACACACACACACACACACACACACACACACACACACACACACACACACACACACACACACACCTGTCTGGTCGCATTAGTCTGGTCATTGCCGTTGCCGGTTGTTTCTTTATTTAACTTCATAAAATTAAGTTGGATTCAAACAATATTCTCAGAATGCTTTCAGCAGATTTCTTCTTTCAGTGTCAATTATAGTCCTTGTTATGTAATGTCTTCATCTAACTCAAATAAGAGCCACAGAATCAAGTACACAATTATAGGATATTGAGTATTTTATTTACTTTATATTTTTGTTTAAAAAATAAAAAACTACTTGACAAAACAGTATAGACAAATATCAGCAGCATCATTACACAAATACAAAGGCAGCAGCATTATGCAATTAGACGTGTGTGTGCGTGCACATGTGTGTGTGCGTTCAATGCTTTCAAAATATGCAGACAGAGCGCACAAATATACCCTGCTTTTTATGGCTATAAGCTTCAATAACATTAATCGCACAAGGAAACATGATTTCTGGGAGTGGTAGGTAGCCTACTGTGCAGAGAGATACAGCAGATATGACAGGCAAGGCACATTTCAACAAGCCACCTGTTGCAATCAGGCAGAAACTTTGTATCTCCATATTTCCAGTGGTGGAAAAAAGTACTCAAATGTTTTACTTAAGTAAAAGTATCAATATTGCAATGATGTACTCCATTACAAGTAAAAGTTCAGAATTCAAAATTTCCTTGAGTAAAAGTACCAAAAGTAGAAAGTACTCATGCAGAATGTAGCAATGTCAACATTTTAAATGTATACAAATCTTTTGAAAATAGCAGATCTACAAGCTCACAATGTGTCGCATCACAACGCATTTTGAGCTTGTAGATGTAAAGGCTATATAGGGCTGAAGTGGTTAACCCATTTTGACCTGAGATCAGATTCTAAAAATGTCTTCTACATCCTGACAGTTTTCTGAAAAAGCTATGTCGTTTTTTTCAAAAATAGCAGACCTACAAGCAAAAATAGCAGACCTACAAGCTCGTAGTGCGCCACTCGGTAGCGCGCTATGAGCTTGTAGATCTGCTATTTTTCAATAGCAAAAGCATAACATAAGCAAAGTAACTAAAGTTTTCAGTACTTAAGTAAATTTCATTGCCTGATGTTTTGTTACATGAATGCACTACTTCAACATGCATGTGTGTCGCACAAAAGTAGTGAAGATAGCAGATCTACAAGCTCACAACGCCTTGCAATACGTTGTGAACTTGTAGATCGTCTATTTTCACTATTTCAAATCGTTGTTAGAATAATAATCAAGCGTTAAGGGTTTCAGACTTACAAGATGAATTCAATGTGCTGTACACAAAACATCAAGCAAATGACACACATTCTAAAATAACATTAAGATACAATGTAGCCTATAAACCTCTTAAGATATTTTCAGCAACATATCCAGCTCAGTTTGTCGCTTGTGCTGGACAAACCATTCTAAAGACCTGATGATTGTCATTGTCACAGACTCACAGGGAATTACACATTAAGCTATAGGTTTTACAAATTTGACACTAACTCTGGGGGAGCCCGGGTATGAACTGGGAACCTTGCGGTTGCCATCCGGTCACTCTACCCCTGAGCCACAGCCGCCCCTTGAATGTACATACTGTGCATTCAAAAAGTGTATTTATTCTCTCATTACTGCATTACTGTATTGCAATTCTGTCTAGACGCCACTTTTCATTTCATTGTCAAAGTATTTGTATACTCTGCACTGCAGTGACAATACATTGAATCTAATCTAATCTAAATCTAATATCTACACATTAGAACACTTCTGTAATTTTGAAAACAGAATATATAGAGAATATAGAAAGAAACAGTTTAACACTTGCATGACGGCAGTAAGGCCATCAGCTATAATAATAATAATAATAATAATAATAATACACTTTATTTATATAGCACCTTTCAAAAGCAAGTTTACAAAGTGCTTCACAACCCAAATTACAACAAATCTCAGAAAGCAAAGGAAGATAACAAGCAAACTGCATTTGTAGTTTTTTTCTTCTACAGGATTTTGACACTATTTTGGTTATTTTATTCCCCGCTGCAGGGAATTGCAAAAACAAATTCTGTAAGGCTCCCAAGGTTTTGCAGTTTGAAAACAGAATATATATAGAATATAGAAAGAAACAGTTTAACAGTTGCATGACGGCAGTAAGGCCATCCTTCACCGCACTGGTCTTCAGATCGAATTGACCTTTTTTCCTGCAATTGAACTTTTTTTCCTGCCTCCCCTCGAGGCTCCACACACTCAGACACTTTTTTAGTATCACCAACACAGGGGCCCCTCAAGGTTGACACTTTTTTAGTATCACCAACACAGGGGGCCCTCAAGGTTGACACTTTTTTAGTATCACCAACACAGGGGGCCCTCAAGGTTGACACTTTTTTAGTATCACCAACACAGGGGCCCCTCAAGGTTGTGTCCTCAGTCGTTCCCTCTACACACTATACACAAATGACTATTATAGCCCCCCACAATGACAACAACAATAATACCTATTGTTCGTTTGACTCACAAGCCCGTCCTTGTATCTGTGGCGGCTTCAGCTCCCTAATCTCATGTTCCTCTGCACCCCTAGGCTCTGGACCCACTCCACACATAACCTTGAGACAGCAGAGAGGGAGCAATGCTTCCCTTAACCCTTTGTTGCAATAGATCACGGTGAGCGCGTTAGCTGATGGAGTGACCATCATCATAATTAACAGCACAAGTTGGCTTTGAGTTTGAGGGATCGTCGCTGGGTGAATCGAATGGAATGCAGACATAAACATAAACGATAACAGAGGTAGCATCTGCACCAGAAACATGACAAGGTAGCAGGACACGCGCAATGCTGCTCTACGGTTGCTCTGACGCAGATCCAGTGCCACCTTCGTCGCCGCTCCAAAGATCCGAAAATAGAAGGTGAAGATGCTGATGACGGCCAAAAGAATGATGCTTCCAGGCGGACCACGAAGAAGCCACAAGTCTGTGTAGCTCAGCTCTGTGAGTTGCTCCAATGTCAAAGGGTCACACATCAGCGTGTCCAATGGCCTCTCAGCAAACTCGAACTTGCAGTGAATGACCACTTGATGGTAGATGTTCAAAAGATAAACTATGGTCCAGATCACTGCCAAAGCCCAGCGAATGTGACGTGTCGTGACGATCCGGGTGTAGTGGATTCCCTGGCAAATGAAAATGTAACGTTCAGCTGCCAGTAAGGTCCAAATCAGCAGGCCGGCTATCATAAAATTGCCAAATAGAGGTACAAAACCTATGCACCATTTACTTAATATTACAGTTTTCCCCTGCACCACACTGGGCAGCAGATGTACGGATGGAATAATGGCTATTAAAATATCACATACCGCTAGATTTGCCAGAATTATGTCCTGAGGATGCCTGTGATGTCTGTGTCTTAATGCAAAATAAAGCAGGCAGAAATTTATTGCAAGAGAGAACGTGAACAAACTCCCATAAACAAAGACAAATTCTGTTAGACGTATATTCACGAAAATGTCCCAAAAACCACATTCACGCTCATCTAGATTATCGCTTATAGTGTCATTCATGCATGGCATGTTGGAGAATCAAAAGCACTACCGGAGAATATTCCCACGAGAACGAGTGGCAAAAATGAAGACGTGATGCCATGGACGACTTTTATATTATTTTTTTTAAGCTGAAGCTGATGTGCGTGATGCCATGGACCACTTAGTTATTCTTTTTTTTCAGCTGCTGTGCGCTCTGTGCTACTGTAAGTCGTGTGTGTGTGTGTGTGTGGGGGGCGGGGGGGGGGGGGGGGGGGGGGGGGGGGGTTGGACAGAGAAAGCGACAGAGGGTGTGTGTGTGTGTGGGGGGGGGGGGGGGTCTCACCATATCTCAGCTAATATGAACCCGGGCAGCCCTGATTGCAAGAAGAATTTCTTCTCTTGTTCCCCTACATACAACAAAGGAGTAAAAAAGAAGTAATTCATTATTAATTATGAATAAGAAATTAATTGAGAGGCAGTACATGTTGAGTAATGCACGCAAGTAAGCACAATTTATTATCAAGTGAGGAAAATAAGGCAACCAAATTTAATAATGTGCTGTTGCCTGTTGCAGAAGTGATGCCCAGACTGTCTGGCCGTGTTACTATAATAACAACAGGTGCGTCGGTGACAAAGCAGCAGACTGCAGACACGTAGAGAGGGAGGGAGACCCGCACACTGTCACTTGCTGGTTTAAGAGCTTTTTATTTAATGTCCAAAATGCAACGTTTCAGTGTTTCGACCTTCCTCAGGCATGATTCAGAATAGCCTGACATGTCACTAAATACATTTCATAGGTATAGACACACTGTCTATACAAACATTAAACTGTATACTTTATACTAACTGTATACTAAAGTTTCACAAATGTGGGAATAGCTGATCTACAAGCTCACAAGCTTGAGCTTTTTAGATTGATTACTCTTGCTAACATATCTGACATTTAGCAGATCTACAAGCTCACAATGTCCCATTGCAACACAGTGTAAGCTTGTAGATCGGCTACTTATACTCAAGTAAAGTACAGATACTCAAAGACATTTAAGTACTCAAATAAATGCACTTTGTTCCATGCAGTTTATAATTCCAATGATTGTGCTGGATGATTGTGCAACTCAAAACTAATCCCCTTAATTCCCAACACAAATACTCAGGTAGGTCTAAATGTTTTTTGTAAAATACCTAACCCTTAACCTCACTGATGGGGCAGTATCAAATCAAGAGAACCTCTCAAACATTTGTTTCAAGAATTAAACCCTCTGCATAAATTCCCAACAAACATACGATCCCAAAAAAAAAGAAAAAAGAAAAAGCAAAGAAAAGTAATATAGTTCAATAACCTATAGGCTACCACCAAGAGCTTGGATTTATAATTCGTTGGGGCCCAGTTGGTGCACATAAACAATATCAGTCCTCCGTTCGGTCTAGCAAGCATGTGTACTCCAATCTCTGTCGTCACACAGTATACTCACGAAGTCACGAACCACTTGTAGAACGACACAAGCCGTATGCCTTTTATCCAGTCCACTGTGAAGCGGTGGAACCCTCAGATACTGCCCGCATGGCAGTCACTTGCAGCCGGGCGCGATGATTTTACGCAGTCCGCCCAAGCAATGGGGCTCCTCTCGGCAACAGGCACTCGAACACAAGCCCGTCCAACTCCAAACTGTCACTAATAATGTCCGCCATGGCTCACACAAGTTGCGCTAGACTCACATTCAAAGCGTAGGTCTTTGTGATTGTATGACAGTCGTCAATTAACGTGCGAAACACAGTTTATGCCACTGGGCAGGGAAATAAACAAAGAGAAGACGACCTGTCTTCTCTTCCTTCCTCCATCACTCGCGCGCGTAAGAAAACTGGGCACAATCTACTAAACCTCCCACATTGGCTGGTGAGGTACACCCTACCCCTCCCCCTTAAAGATAACACAAGACAACTACGTGACGAGAGAGATACGGGGGCAGGGAGGGAGAGAGAGTGAGAGGGGGGAGGGGGAGAGACGGGGGCAGGGAGAGAGAGGGGGAGAGAGAGAGAGAGTGTCACGAACTGTACTGTCAATCTGATATGATCTATATATAATCTGTGCACATCAGTGAGCTGGATGCAATCCTACCTGGAGGGGAGAGAACAGATGGTGGAGGTGAATGGAATACTGTCCCCCCCCCCCCCTCCCAGTGAGCTGTGGCGTTCCACAAGGGAGCATACTAGGACCTTTACTGTTCCTAATATATGTTAACGACATGACTTCAGCTTGTGACTGCAACTTGTTCCTGTTCGCAGATGACTCGGCACTGCTAGTCTCGGACAGGAACAAACTGCAGGTTGAAAAGGCCCTCAGCTCTGAACTCGGTAGAATCTGCACCTGGCTCGCTGATAACAAACTATCTTTACACCTGGGAAAAACTGAATCCATTCTCTTTGGCTCTAATAGTAATCTCAGCAAGGCAAATGGCTTCTTGGTTAGAGTGGGTGACAATGTTATCACACGTAAAGATGAAATTACCTACCTAGGTTCCATCCTGGAGGCTAATCTTTCCGGTGATAAAATGGCCACCAACGTAATCAAAAAGGTCAACCATAGAACAAGATTCCTTTACAGGATCTCCTCACTGGTCAACAAAAACACCTTGAAGACCTTAACAGGAGCCCTTGTACAGGGTTTCTTTGACTATGCATGCACCTCCTGGTACCACAGCACCTCAAAGGCCCTTAAAACCAGGCTCCAGACTTCCCAAAACAAACTGGTCAGGCTCCTACTTGACCTAGCCCCCCGAACCCACCTCACCCCTGCCCACTTCGACAGGCTGGAATGGCTTAGGGTCGACGACAGAGTACAGCATCTTGCAATGGGTCTGGTCCACAAGATTCGATACACCACCAAGATACCCATGTACCTGTCTAGATACTTCCTTAATGTTAACGAAGTCCACACCCACAACACCAGAGGGAGTGCAACAAACCATGTACAACCCAGATTCGGCACAAACAAGGGACTAAATTCTTTTCGCTCCTATGCCACCAAAATGTGGAACGCCCTACCAACTGTCATTAAGACATGCGAATCCCTTGACTCCTTCAAAACCGCTCTCAAAGGGCACCTACGGACGGCTGCAATTCGAAACTGGCCCCTGTAAAATCGGAATCCCCCAAACACGAACGCAAGGACAACACAAGAGACGGTCGCGGCCACACAGCCAACTCAAGGTATGGCCACTGAGCCAACTTGGGGACCCAACGCAAGGACAACACAAGAGACGGTCACGGCCACACAGCCAACTCAAGGTACGGCCACGGAGCCGACTTGGGGACCCAACGCAGCTCCTCCCAGGAAACAAACAAATTAACGGAGCTGAACGTGAATCCCCCCCACCGCCCACCCCCTTTTTTTCCCTCACCGTATATGTTTATTTTCCCTTTTTACCTCCTTTATGATGAATTCCTGTTCTGTCTATAGAAGTGTCTATTTGTACGTCTCTAAATGTGATGATGATTTGAACATGGTGGACCCTATTGGAAACAAGTGTAATGCTTAATTGGGTCGTCCACTCACAGTTAACAGCCTTTGTATTGAGTTTGTGCTTGAAATGTACTGTAATTCTGCAAACTGTTAATAAATTCTTCAATCAATCAATCAAAAATCTTATTGTGTAGTTGTGTTCCTAGTGTTTCCTGTCTGCTCCATTTGTTGATACCTGCCTTGTCTCACCAGTCTGCATTGTAGTTCACCTGTGTCCTGTAACCTGTTTAGTGTCAGCCAATCATGTGTTGATTGTAGTTATGTTGCACCTGTGTCTAGTTAGTCTTTGTGTCTATTTATACCTCCCAGTGTTCAGTGTTCCCTTGTCAGATTATAGTTTGTTGTCACAGTGTCCTGCCCTTGTATGTCCTGTCCAGTTGTGAATAAATCACCCTTCAACTTTATCTGCCTGCCTGCCTGCTTTTGGTTCTGCATTTGGTCCATCACTTGTCTCACTGTGACAGAGAGAGAGAGAGAGAGAGAGACGGGGCAGGGATAGGGAGAGAGAGAGTGGTGAGGGGGAGAGAAAAATTGCCCACTTTACACAGAGCGCATCGAGATTGTCCACCATCTTATAATAAGAGTGTTCTACTCTGAGCCGTGCTTTAATAAGTCCAGTCATTATGAGCACCGGGTCCACACAGCCCACCTCCTGCGCCCGGTTCCTTCGGCTCAGCCAAATGGCTAGTTTTGCGGTTGCAGATAATACATTGATTAGTGAATGAACATGTTTTTTTGCCACTGTGTATTTTGGCCCGAAAATGAAAAACTGAGACGAGAACATCTCCCCCAACCCCATAAACCAGCCTCTCAAAAGGTCAAACACTCCTAGCAACCTGGGACACTGGACAAATAGATGAAAAATTGTTTCTGTCTGGGAACAGAAGAGACAACCCTCCCTGTGATATAGGATCAATGTGTGCCTTGTATCTGTTCGTAGCTATCGCCCCATGTACTATCCTCCACTGGAGGTCAGCCGACCGTTTGTCAACTGGTAGCTTGTACAGGCACCGCCAACAGCCTTTCGGGGGGGAGCCTGGGCCAAAAAACTCAGTCCACCTCGATGCTTTTGTGGCGTGCAAAGACTGACAGTGCCAGAGAGAGAGAGAGAGGGGGGGAGGGGGAGAGAGAGAGAGACGGGAGCAGGGAGAGAGAGAGAAAGAGAGAGAGAGACGGGTGCAGGGAGAGGGAGAGAGAGAGAGAGAGGGAGGGAGAGAGGGAGGGGGAGTGCGTGCGTGCGTGCGTGCGTGCGGGGGGGGGGGGGGGGGGGGGGGGGGGGGGGTCACTAAATACATTTCATAGGTATAGACACACTGTCTGACGCTGGCTTCAGTGTATTCACCAGTCTACAAAAACAAACAAACATTAAACTGTATACTTTATACTAACTGTATACTAAAGTTTCACAAATGTGGGAATAGCTGATCTACAAGCTCACAAGCTTGAGCTTTTTAGATTGATTACTTTTGCTAACATATCTGACATTTAGCAGAGCTAGAAGCGTGCGTGCGTGCGTGCGTGCGTGCGTGCGTGCGTGCGTGCGTGCGTGTCCTTGAAATAAAACAGTTTGAGAACCACTGGTTTTAGTTATAGGTTTGTAATCTTGTGTCTTGTGACACCAGTCAAGGAGGTCTTGATTTTAGAAGTACGGTAGGCTCAAGCTGTGTTATGGATGGATTGCCAAGATAAATATTCAAGTAACAACCGCTACTTGTAATATAACATATTTTGGGTACAGATGCAGACTATATAGCCTACTCACATTTTAAAGCTGTGTGTGTGTGTGTGTGTGTGTGTGTGTGTGTGTGTGTGTGTGTGTGTGTGTGTGTGTGTGTGTGTGTGTGTGTGTGTGTGTGTGTGTGTGTGTGTGTGTGTGTGTGTGTGTGTGTGCACATCTGTCTCAAGGGATTAAGGTTGGCGAACATGTGTTAAGGTTGGCGAACATGCGTTAAGATTCTACAAAATGGCTTCTAAATCCTCAGTTTTTTGAAAACATCAAAAATAGCAGATCTACAAGCTTGTAGCGTATGAGCTTGCATATCTACATATCTAGTATAAAATAATGGTTAATGTGGTTAAACGCTAAAGTTACACAGATGTATTCCAGGTCTTAATGGGTTAATGGTGTAGTTTAGCAAAACATTTGATGTACAGTAGTAAAAGCATGCCACTATCATACAGCTGCAACAAATCTGAAAATAGGCCACTGTTAGCATTTCATGTTTTTTTTTTAAAATATTGCCATTACTTTTGATGGGGCTTATTCCACATTGAAAACAAGTTTCCCACCAGTAGCTTATACGCTTTTACACGAGGGCGGAGACTCCATCTGATGTTGAAACTTCCCAAAAGAGACAGAGGAGGTAATGTTGTGTAACAATGGCTGTTTTAGTGCAGTAGTTTTAAAACTTTTTCATGTCAAGGAAAACGGTTGCGTAACTCCATCTGAAAATATTTTGTGCCAATATAGGGCCGTGGGGGTCCTCGCACCCCACTTTGAGAACCCATAACTGAGGGTCCATTTGGTTCTCAGAGTAGCAGCAACATTGGGGTCCTTTTGGTTCCCAACTATCCATCATTTATCTGGAGACCTCCTGGAACCCCCTCAAGGACCCCTGGGGATCACCGGACCCCACTTTCAAAACCACTGTGCTGGGGTGTTTGCTAAGTACATTTGCACACAACCTGGAATTCCCCTGTGTATTTAACACAGGGGAATTCTATTATTAGACACATTAGTCCCACCTCGATCTGAACGAGGAGGTGGGGATTAAATGCGAGTCTGCAGGAATCAAGCAGTTTGGACTGACAGACACATTCCAATTCCTCACACTTCTGCTTGCCCGCTCCTTGCATGCATGTCATGTGATGTATGCTGTATGCTGTATTTCTCCTGAGCTGTTTGACATGCATTGTGGAATCCAAAAAGAGTGCACATCTCTAAAAAGATACATAGGCTACAGGAAAAAAGGAATGTAGTCCACACACTTTTTAGCAGCTCCCAGAGGTAGTTTTTATTAAGGAATAGGATGACAACGTTTCGACCCCCAACGGGTCTTCGTCAGGTGACTGGTCACATGCATTCTGGCCCACACCACGCTACTGCTTAAAGTTTGTTTTGTTATGTTTGCTAAATGTATGTTTTTTTATTGAATGTAGGCCATCGCAAAAACATGTGACCTACACCTCCCTGTGGAATGAACAGCTGTGGACCGACTACTGTGTCCCAGAGAGTTAGCCGCACGAAAATGGCCAACAGACAGAGGAGCCGTAGTAGGACACCGAGTATGGTTCTCATACAAGTATGTAAACTATGGAATTAGAATTATTTAATATCTTTAAACATATACAGGAGAATTGAACACAATGAATTGAGAATATATGAAAGTTTCACTTCATGAATTGTATTAAGGAAGAAAATGAACTATTCTAATTGTTTGAGAAGGAGCTGTAATGGCTCGTACACACTGCACGATATTTGCTCCGATTATGCTGTCGGGGACCATATTTGGCGCTCGCCGACAAAACTGTCGACTGTATCGATAGATGATCAGATGATAATATATACTAGAAACAATTTACATTTTACTGGATGCCTGCAGCTCGCCAAGTCTGTGCAGCATTTGAGCCACGGACCACCATTTGATGACATTTAGGTGGTCTTTACACGAGAACGGTGTTCATAGAAAACGGCAAAATAAAGTATCGTTTGCTGGTGTCCCTTTACACGAGAACAGTGTTTTCAGAAGTGAAACCACCTTCCAGAGTGGAAATCTTTGAGAACGCCGTTTTATCCCTTCTCCGTGTAAACAGGCAAAACGGTGAATCCGCAAAACTTATGACATCATGGCTCACGTTGGCTCACAGCGCACACAGTTCCTGAACAAGCCTCCCTCCTCGCCTACAAAGCTCTGCTCATCAGCGATGGTGAATGTAAAACCATGATGTAAATAAAAAGCCTTGCGATAGGCGGCAGCCGCGTTTATGTAGCCTAATGTATTATAAAATATATAAACATCCCGCGGCTCGCTCTGCCTGCATGCTCTGGGACTGGGCTGGCTGTCAGCCTGTCTGTCACCTCGATGCGTAATAGAAAGCAGGCAGTGAGCGGCGGCCACAACCACGTTGTGTTCTGGAATCATTCAAAACCCCAATAGGGTTGCGTGAAGGGGTTCTTCTTCTTGTACGTGGGTGACTGGTCTATTTGGCAGCCCGTTACCGCCACCTAGGGACATTATAGCGTTTTCATAAAGTGTGCGTTCTCGTGTAAAGGGTCAATAAAAACTGAGAACGCAACGGGACTTTGCCGTTTTATCTGGAGATGGTCGCCGTGTAAAAGAGGCCTCAGCCTCTCAGACCCATCTGAGCCACGGACCACCATTTGATGACATTTAGCCTATCAGACCCTGTAAGGTTCCATTTGGTTACATGTATATACTCTCAGAGTTACAGACCTGTAAGGGTCCATTTGGTTCCATGTGTTACACTCTCAGGTTTACTCTGGTACATGCTAGCTAACATGCTGATGCTAACATGCTAGCATGTTAACATGTTAGCATGCTAATGTTAACATGCTAGCATTTTAACATGCTGTTAATGCTAACATGTTAGCATGCTAACATGCATGCTAGCATGCAGACAGAGGGGGCGGGGCTTAAGCAAAAAGTACAGCTCATTCCTATTGGTGGTCCAAGTCCATACACATAATCTTGGGACTGTAGCATGCTGCAAACAAAAGTTATAGCTGTGTAAAGGCCAGCCAATAGGAAGACAGAGGGGGCAGGGCTTAAGCAATTAAGCAAGTACAGCTCATTCCTATTGGTGGTCTAAGTCCATACACGAAATATCGGGACTGTAGCATGCTGCAAACAAATGTTGTTGCTGAACTTGCACGAGTGAGTCCCCTGCTCTCTCGCTGCATATGGCAGAGAGAGAGAGAGAGGGGGGGTGGGGTTGGGGGACCCCTCATAACCTCTCGCTCTCTCTCTCTGTGTGCGTGCGTGCGGTGTGCGTGTGTGTGTGCATATAGACAATGAACTTGCACGAGTGAGAGAGCCCCCTGTCTCGCTGCATAGAGAGAGAGGGAGGGAGAGAGAGAAGAATATATATAATATATTTGAAGAGTTTATCCAGCGTGATTCATAGCCATACCGTGTGTGTGTGTGTGTGTGTGTGTGTGTGTGTGTGTGTGTGGGGGGGGGGGGTTAAGTTAAGTAGACCTATATATATATGAGCTCTCACATGACATGATTCACAATATTTTTTGGAATAAAATAAAGAATAAAATGACACCATGCAAGTAAACATTATACACTCGGATTACTCGCCTTAACGAGCCCACAATTACAGAAAACAAATACAAATACACCACACGAAAAAGTAAAATGACATGCATAGGCTCAGAAACGGCCAAAACACACACACACACACACACACACACACACACACACACACACACACACACGCTTTTCAAGTGCGTGCAGACAGTGCAGGAATCCTGCAGAAAGAGAGAGGGAGGGGGAGAGAGAAAAAAAGGCATGATTATTATTATTTAAAACCAGCAATAACCTGGTAGGAATAATATTGGTGGCTAATTAGCCTACTTACCCACGTTAATGCGACGGGTGGGCCTGCATCTGTGCACAAAGCTCTGCGAAGTTTGGTGTGATTGGAGACAGTTTTATGCGCAAGTCCTTCTCAACGTCATCCAGCCTTTGGCGATATTTTGTCTCTACTCCTGTGAGAGCAGAGAATCCAGACTCGCATAAATAGGTTGTGGCGAAGGGCATTAAAACCCTCAAGGCTTGCTTTGCCAGGTCTTGGTATGCCACCATCGCTTCGGTCCAAAAATCTACAAGTGGCTTTCGTTTGAACCGCAGCAGCAGCGCTCGATGACAGGTCGATCAGCTGTTCCTGCTGTCTTAGTGACAGCTGATGGACAGCCGACGTGGATGTTGAAATCGCCCCAGATTGAACAATGGTCATATTTATGAAATCCTTGCTTTTGGGAGGGCGGTATACGAGTGTGCATAGTACGGGGGGGGGGGGGGGGGGGGGGGGAGTTGATATCACCCTTAGTAGTCTGGGTCTGATTATTGGGTTTATCTTGTTATTAGTGGGTGAGTTTTTTGGAAGAGGAGCATAATTCATGAAATTAGTTGTGTTAGGATTAGGAATCCTAACACGACTGTTGTGGGTGTAGGTCCGAGCCCGATGGAAAATGGACTAGGATTAGGAAATGAGGCGGAACTGTAGTGGAGGCTGGGACCGGGGGACGTCAATCAGTGACGGACGTTTCCGGGCTGGGCAATGTTGTGGTCAGGATTGGAGCGAGGTAGTGGAGGCTAACCTCTATGTTGGTCGCCAGAGCCGCGCTTCCCCGTCTGCTCGGGTGTAAACCATCTTTATAAAAGAAAGACGGTCGCTCCCAGAACAAGTTGAAATTGTCAACGTAGCCTAGGTCGAAAGAGCGACAGACACGCTGGAGCCAGGCGTTCAGACTGACGAGTCTGCTGAACTGCTCGTCACTCCGAACAAATGTCGGAACGGGACCGGAGAGGAGAAATGGTATTCTGCAGCTCTTTAGGATATCTATCAGATGTAAAGAATTATCTCTTAATTGCTCGGATTGGCGATGAGCTGTATCGTTGGTCCCGACGTGGACTATGATACGCTTGATGGTGGGTGGAAGAGTCGGGAGGAGATCTTGGAGTGCTTTGGAGACTGTGGATATCGTAGCACCGGGGAGGCAAACCGTGTTAAAATAACCGACCCGTTTTATGATACTGTCTCCGATGAGGAGTGAGGTAGGCTTGAAAAGTGGCTGGGGGGGCTGGGTGGATTCAACTGGGGTCTCTGTGTTGGGGTGGGGGGGGGGGGAGGGTGACTGAGTGGAGTGATATTTTGGTGACTGATGGTGAGGAGGACCCACAGAGTGACTATTTACAGCAGCCAGCAACAACTTTTGTCGAGCAGATAAGGACCCGTTAGTGCCTCGTACAGCCAGGGGGGCCGACACGGGACCACGTTTGGGGGATGGAGAGAGCCCCTGGGAACAGTGTGGAGCGCAGAATGGAGCAACTAGTTCTGGAGGAGTTGGACGGAACTGGACGGGGTTTGTTGGCATGGGACTGTGATTTATTCTCATTGTTTCTGTTTGTCCGAGAGACTGTGAGCCAAGGGCCGGGGGTAGAGCTTGACTGGGGTCGGGCTTTTGGCTTAGCGCCCTTCGAGTCCCAGTGATCGAGCGGCTCCATTTGGATAGTGGTGACCTCAGTTGCGGCGGCAGGGCTTTTGCACACCGTCATCGGGACAGTGAGGTCCAGGTCACCCGCTGCTTGGGAGGATGTGACAGGGCCTATGCGTACTTCTGGATCAGAGTTCATTTCCAGGGCTGGGGATACAGGATCGGGACACAAGGAGTCGAGCAGCAGTTCGTCGTCTTTGATTAGATGAAGAGTGGTTATTCTTCCCTCCAGCTCAGCTACTCTTCGGGACAGGAGGAGGCATCCGGCGCAGTTTGAGGTAAGGGGAGGCATGGTGGTGGTGGTGCGTGGACCACCATCTCACAGGGAAGGGAAGCTCAGTCTTTAGTCAACCACTTGTGAGATCTCAGCCAGATGTGCAATGCACTCTTCAACCGTGGACTCTGTGATGCCTCCCACCGACACGGTGAGGCCCAGCAGGGCGTGGTACTGGTAACAAGGCGGTCTCAGCAGCTGGGTGATGTGGGGGAAGGCCTGAGACGGGACGTTCCAGTTCAGACTGACGGACGTCTCACAGGGAAGAGAAGCTCAGTCTTTAGTCAACCACTTGTGTCAGCCAGATGTGCAATGCACTCTTCAACTTATCTAATTTAGTCCGTATGCTCTATCTTGCAGACCTGCACAGCACAGCAGTAGGCGCAGTGGTGGTCGACGGGTGGATACTGGATATCCACCCGTCGACCACATTCAACCATATCTTTGGCAACTGGCAGGCACACGTCTTCCACAATCGTGTGAGGCAGCCCCTTTTGTGCAATTCTGTAACTTGCGAGAAACGAAGCCATTAGTGCCTTTTTGGTACTTCCACCGGATGAATGAAACTGCAGTTTATTTTGGATGTTTTTCAACTCCTCCGATTTTGATTTGAAAAATGCAAGGGGTTCTTTAGTTACGTCGGCATGCCTAGTGGTTAAGTGGCGACGTAGATATGAGGGTTTCATGCTGCTGTTAGACAGGACGTCGCCGCACATAACACACTGGGAATATGGGTGATCAACATCACCAATCCAAGTGAAGCCCAGACACAGATATTTTTCATCATATTTCCTTTTTCTTTTTCCAGTCTTTCCCCCAGTGTCATCTTTTTTAGCCCGTTTGTTTGATGGAGGGCCTCGCTGTTGTGTTTGTGTTTCACACGCCACCGTGTCACTGCCACTCTCTGAGTCCACTCCAATGCTGCTCTCCGCTTCTCTCACCTCCAATTCCTCCTGTGCTCTTTGATTGCTTTCATTGCGTTTGGCTGTTTTAAGCCACTTCTGCATCCTTACGAGTTTGTATGCCACGCTCAATGCACAATGCACGCACAATGAAGACGGTCCTGGTCGCGCGCTATTAATAACTATGGTCGTGCGCTGGTGGACTTTTGGTAGGAAGCCAAATGCATTTTGGGTAGGGCCTGCATATTCTTGTTATATTATTATTAAAACATACACTTTTAAAGTTGATGGAATTTATTTAACACAGTGAAAATCCCCATTTGAAATAATGTATATTAAAGTTATTTAAGAATATTAGTAAACTAACAAGACAAAATCGACGCCATTACACTTTTCATTGAACATGTATGCCATGGGCTTATATATGCTCTACTACCGCGGAGCTCCGACGGTGTGTTTTACCGTTGTCAACTTGTTGTAGGCTATAAACTATAATTAACTTGGCTGAATAGTTGGGAAAATAACCCAGCTAAATGGAGGAGTGGCATATCCTACATTTTCAACTACCTAGTGAATTCTCCAGATGAGTATTAATAATTAGTCTTGCAGGATGCTGTTTGGATAATTTTCCACAAATACATAGCATATAAAACGAAACATAACCAATATATCTGGGTATTGAAAACCTCAAGGGATGTGCCCGTGAGTGACGTATATACCGTCCGACCCCTTTAACTTGATATTTACAATGCTAGCACTTTTGAATCTGATTTTACTATCGCAAAAAGTAAAAGTCGAATGCAATTATCTTTTTTCGCTGTGAGTGACCCGAGACATTGAGGTACGCCGTGTGTGATCGTGGTATTGGTACGATACAAAATGTGGTTATAAGAGAGAGTTGTGTTCGTGATGATTTAATGGACTTTTAATGGACTTTGATAGCAGATTTTTATGGTACGCCTATCGCTTTCAGGGCTGTATTTCACGTACTGTATGTATCTGTGCTGTGGTTATGACATTGGGTGAAAGAGGACGAGTTTGGCTACAGAATTACCGAAACCCATGCTTGTAAAGTGAATATGTTGGCCGTGAGGACGATTTGTTCGGAGAATTTCGGTATATTCTGCACAGTGGCTTACACTCTGACCCGGTCCCGTTCTAGGGCGACACCGTGTGCTGTTTGACGTTTAAATCGTGTTTCTACGTAACAGTATGCCAGAGTAATGTGGCTCCAAAGTGTCGTTTTCTGTTTTTCCCCCACGAAACGGAAAGAAAAGCACAAGCACACCATTCCCGGCCGAGTCGCACGTTTTGATGTATATATTGTGGGGCTTTGGTAAACCGTGCGGCCGGCCATAGACGTCAAACTTTGCGGATAGAAAGATGGATGATGTTGATGATTAAGTATTTCAAGCTGTGTTTCTGCCATTGCATGGCAGGCACCCAGAATAACCTTTATTCCTTGGGTACATCCATTAATCCCTGTGTCGTACATTATTGGTAGCTACATTAGCCCAATGTTGCTGTTAAATAGTCTATAAAACTAACGCATTTCACTTGAATAATGTTGATAAAACCAGGTTTGCAGCGCAAACTTTTCGCATCTTGGTGAACTCTTGCAGTGTGTGATGCCTAATCGGCTATTCGGCTATCAATCATTTTGTGTGAAAGCCACACAGATTTATGTGGTTGCACCACTTCATAAAAATACTCCAGTAGTGTGAAATACATAACGATCTGATGACTCGCCGACAACTTTAAAACTCCTACAGTCTGTAGGGGCCATAAGTGTGATAAAGGGCCCCATTTACCATTTAAATGGCTTTGTTGAGTGTTTCCTCTGTGATTCTGATTGGTCAATCATTCACTTCAACAGTGTGTCAGTCAGTATATTGACTGCTGAGCTTCAGTTCTCAAATACAAAGGCTCAGATGATTACCTGCTGCGTTGCATTGCAGCCATGTTGAGGTTAATTTATCATAAAAGAAAGTAAGGTCCGCACACTGGACTGCGCTCCAAAAGGGGACATGTCCCCTGTGGTGAGATAATAAAACCGTAAGCTTTTGGAGCTCAGTCCAGTGTGCAGACCTTAAATGGTAAATGGTGCATTTATATAGCGCCTTTATCCAAGGCGCTTTACAGAGATTGTGCATTACATTCACCCATTCACACACATCCATACACCGATGTCAGCGGAAACCATGCAAGGCACCAACTAGACCTTACTTTCTTATATTATTTACTTCAGCCCAGCACCTGGCATTCAGTTAGTGTGGTCTATTCAGGGCCATAGCCAGACCCCAGAAAATACTGAGGACACATTAGCGGCGCTGCCAGCAGGGGGGTCCCCCCAGTTTTCGATATTTCTTTGGTAAATTAGCGATGTAAATGCTTCAATCTGGTGCACTTTGAGATCAAAATTAAGAGGCTAGGGCCCTCATTTATCAACCGTGCGTACGCCAAAATATGGGTGTACGCCGAAATTACCGCAATTTTCGGCATTTACGATTTGCGCCAAAGATTGAAAATTATCTTTTGCCAAGACAAAACTCACGTCTGGTCGGGAGCTGTCGTACGCTTTGTCCTCACCTGTTTTTTGTCGTAGAACAGCGGAGCAGCATTGTTTGACCAGCTGAGAGGCTGTCACAGGCATCGAAACATATGTATTCACTCCTAAAATGTTTATATAAAACTGTATAGGTATATATGGGCTAAATACATATAAGATGTGTCTTTGTGTCATATGAAATTAGTAGGAGATTTCCAACTTTACAAGTAATTAAAATCGCGCAATTAAAAACAATGTTTTGCCAATGTTGCAAGCCATTTAAACAGTGTTTTGCATGAGCGCATACATGCGAGGATTTGGGCTGTCTGTGCTGAAATATTTCCATGACGGGACGTTGGAGAGTAGGCTACTATAGGCTAGTGCAGCTGCGGAGAGTCCCAACGTGGGTAGCCTATACTGTAGCCTAATCTACAGCAGGCCAATGTCTTTCTGGAGTTACTGTATGTGCAATCTCCTCCTCGTTTAATAAACCTGACGCGTCGCTCGAATGCCAAATGTACCGTGCCAGCGCAAGTGGGAACAGCATCGGAGATAGGTAGGCTACCCAGCCAGCCCACCACGACCAGTGCCCAGCCACTGCAGCGACTGCGAGGCAATCTAAATACTGTCGAACGTGCGGTGCATGGTCAGTTGGTCACGGTCACGGACGGACCACAGTGATAGAGAGAGACAGACAGACAGGACAGGAGGAGCACCTATGCAAAACAGCAGCGTGTGTGTGCCTATTTGTTATTTAATTCATGGTTCACAGGTTCAGGTTTTCGTTCACTAATATATCTTGTTGTATATTAAATTAAAAATACTTTAATAATTTAATATACAACTAACAACACACAGTGACAGTTGCTTGCAAATTGCGATATGTGCGTGCGTGCGTGCGGGGGGGGGGGGGGGGGGGGGTGAGGCAGGCAGCAAGGGAAGCGAAGCGAGAGGAGAAACAGACAGGGTAGGCCTTTATACAGCTTTATTTAATTCATGCAGGTTTATTTATTTAAGATACAACAAGTTGCAAGTTGCCTTAGTTGCGTGTGCGTGCGTCTGTGTATGAGAGAGGGGGCAGCGAGGGAACCTTTTTTTTCTTCCTGTAACCATGGTTTCCAGGTCGTATGGCAGTTGTTCATGTCGCAAAAACGAGGGCGAGGCTTGATTTCATAGGGCGTGCCAGATTGATTTCAGCCGTCACATTTATCACTGCTAGGAATGAAGTTAGGAAGAAACAGCTGTCTGCGATCACTTTGTAAATGCCGACCCGACGTGGGTGTACTACGAATCCTACACTCGAATTTGGGGCAGATTTTACACTCGATTGATAAATGAGGGCCTAGATCTATAAAGAACTACACACATCATATTAGATTATTATCATCTTTACTGTGATATTGTACCTAGTGTTGTCACGATACTGGTTTTTCAACTTCGATATGATATTTGGAAAAGTATTGATATTTCGATACTATTTTCGATACCACGCAACCATGTGAAGCACAACAGAATTTAATTTCTTTCTGACCATACTACTAGTAGCCTAAGTCAAGCCCATCAAACACTGGACTCTGGATAATCATATCTGGGATTTATATAACACTTTTGTGAAACACAAAAACAAATCTTTCTGGCCATAGGCCTACTACGCAAGTCAAGCCCATCAAACACTGGACTCCTAGTAATAATATTAATACTAATAATATCTGGGATTTATATAGCACTTTTCATGAGTACTAAAATACATTTTACATGTGTGGGGGCAAGGGGAGAGGACATATAGGAAAAGGACAACTTTATTAGGAAAAACAAATATAGGCTATACTCTTTAAAGGCTGCCTTGAAAAGACACTATACTCTCAGGCTTATGACAGTTTGTTCTTTTTGGTGGGAGGGGGTTTGTTTGTAAAGCGACCTTCGGTTCATGAAAGGGGCTGTAAATCCAAGCTATTATTATTATTATCATCATCATCATCATGGTTTCTATTCCTCCTACTCCTCCTCCTCTGTAGATCTGTCACCTGATATGCAACGATAGGTTGTCATGTTGATTAGCATGCCAATATAGCTTTAGCTGTGGCTAACAGGACGACAACAACAACAACAACAAAGTATTGGCTTGCAACTATCGTTTGGCTTTCCGTGTTCAGATTCAAGTCCAAAGTATTACCAAACTAGCCAGGTGTCCAGCCTGATTTGCTGCGTTCCATGAATTTGTTTTGTTGTCACTTCGAAGTGACGGAGCAGGTTCACGGAGTCCAGTGAATCAGGCTCGAAACCAGGCTATGTCCAAAGCACTTCTGCATCTATCACTATCAGAACGGGCTGCAAAGGTTCCGATACATGCCATCTTGATCAGCCATTAGCAAATAGAAATACGAGCGACGATAAGAAGTTAAGAACGCAACAGAGGAGGATAGGAGGAAACTCAGGAGAAAAGTCAGCGGTGTGTGTGTGTGTGTGTGTGTGCTCTATGCGCGTGTGAGCTGTGAGCGACAGAGCGAGTAGGGGAGGGGCTGCATGCAGGGAGTCTGAGGGCAGCGCAGGGCTTTGAAGTATAAATGTCTCCTAGGGTGCACCTCACTAGCCAACACACAAGAGGAGGTTGAATGGACTGAAACCAGCGCTCCCCAAAACAACAGGTTTGGAGATCTGTTGGGAATTGATTACATGAAACAGTCACCCGTGCGCCCAGTCCCAATGTTTGTAAACAAATAATTGGTCTATATCTTTGCCCCGCCGCACACCGCACGAAAATATATTTTGGGGGTTGGGAAATACTCAATGGTGGCTACGACCCTGGTGGAGACTCATACATGTTAGTAGAGTTTAGATTGTGTTTTACTTTATTGGGTTAGCAGATTGGCTCATGCATTTTTGAAAGTTCATATTGTGAATCAGCAAAATAATTCATTGTTTTTAAACGGAACACACCTGTCATTTGCTGAAAGCTGACTCAACACAAACCTATAATCAGCAGTGGCGGAAACAAGTACTCAAGTGTTTTACTTAAGTAAAAGTATCAGTACTGCAATATAGAAATACTCATTCAAAATGTACTTGAGTAAAAGTACAAAAGTTTTGGCATCAAAATGTACTTAAAGTACAAACAACAACAGCACTAATTGTGCAGAAAATGCCCCGTTCAAAAAAATTCAAATCTACAAAAAACTTTAGAAAATAGCAGATCTACAAGCTCACAATGCATGCATGCGAGCTTGCAGATTGGCTATAGTTTTCAAATAACTGTAGTGGAGAAAAAAAGTACAATAATTTGCCTCCGAAATGTAATGGAGAAGAAGTAAAAGTATACTGAAATTTTGAAATGCTCCAGTAAAGTAAAAGTACCTCAACATTGTGCTTAACACAGGTGGAAGTAGGCAAAAAAAGGGCAAGGGGGAGGGGGGGCAGGCTTCCCCCCCCCCCCCCCCCCCCCCCCCCCCCCCCACACACACACACTTAGAGATTTCCTCACTCATTTATTTTCTTCAAAGTAGAAACTTAAAGGACCACTTTCAACCTATCTTCATATAATAGGTCCTCACTAATAATCATGATAAAATGGCACAATTTTTTTCTACTCAGTCTGTGTCTCATAGGAGGGCTGTGGGCAGTTTAGAAACCGTCCTCCAGTGACATCATCATTAGGCAGATTTATTTTTAAACACGATTTTTTTTTACAAAAATGTTTAGATTTTCATTATCGCGAAAACTATGGCTTCCATTTTCACATTGCAACTTTTCAGGACTAGAAAGCCTGCAGTTTTTATTAGCTTGTATTCCCCATCGATGATGTCACTGGAGGACGGTTTCTAAACTGCCCACAGCCCTCCTATGAGACACAGGCCCAACCCCAATTGCCTCCCTCAAGCCCTGAGCCCTGGACCCTCATTGGGCCTCATGCGCCAATAAGTTCCTAACTTTTCCACTTACATTTCTTCCTAAGTGAATTCCTAAGAGAAGTCCAGTCAGATTCATGAAACGTTCTTAAGTAGGCAGAATTGTTCGTAAGCATGTTCTTATGATGATGAATCCAAATCCTCGTAATTTGAAGGGGTGTGCCAGTTCATTCAAATTATCATAGGTAGACGCCCCACATATCCTAATTAGCATCCTAATTACCATAGGGAACCGCCCCACCAATCCCATATAAGGCATTGGGAATTCACTTTCCTACCTGTGTTCACCAGGTGGGTGTAGTTTTGCATGACTCCATGGCCTTGCCTGCAGTCACACCTGTGTGTGATTGCAGCTCACAGGACCTCACACATAGAAATAAAGTTGAGTGAAGTCAAGAATACCTAAACTAAAGTCTAAATATGGTGGAACACCAGACTCCAAACATTAAAAATCAATAATACTGTGGAGGTACTGAAGTGAACAGAAATTTTCACATTTTCAATATTTCAATATTTTCAATATTCATGAATGTATTTTATGATTTCTCTCACAATAGTCAACTGGGGGGGGGGGGGGGGGGGGGTTGATGGCGGGGGGGGGGGGGGGGGGGGTTATGTGGTGGGTATGGTGCATTTGTTTGGGTTGGGTTGTGAACTCTAAACCAGTGGTTCTCAAACATTTTCATGTCAAGGACCCCCAAATTGACATGCATTCTGCAGACCCCCATATGAAAATATTTTCTGCTAGGGTAATGTTTTGAAGAAGATAGCCGATCTACAAGCTCAAAATGGGCAGTAATGGGACGCGTTTGTGAGCTTGTAGATTGGCTATTTTCAAAGTATAAAATGGTATTAAAGTGGTAAAATATTCCATATTTTGCTGTGGACTGCCTGGAACTTCCTCAAGGACCCCTTGAGGTCCTCAGACCAAACTTTGAGCATCATGCAGATGGTGCTGTTTTCCCTTTATGTTTTCAGATTGCACTTAAGAATGAAAAAGGCACCCTAAGAGTGCCCCACAGTGTGCGTAGATTCTGTTCTTACCTACGAACAAATCAGAGCTAAGAAAAGATTGAGGGATCCCAAAACCTTCTTAAAAACTTCCTAAGTGGGTCTAAGAACAAATTTCCTCTTAAGAACTTCTTAATCGTTTACCCGCCAGGAACATAGGAATATTAACACGTAGAATCTTGTAGCCTGCCACAAACGGAAAAGCCGTTTTAACAGCGATGTATTCATTAATGCATGTTTTAATACGATCGTATCGAAATCTACCGTCCGTTAGCTTTGTTATGCTTCTGACACAATGGGCGCGGCCATTTTGAAAATGCACGCATCGCGTATCCACTAACATTGCCGGCTCTGTTTTCAGACGGCTTTATCTCACAGAAGCGACATTGCAGAGGACGCTTTGTCCCAGACAAGCGTTTTCAACGGCCTGTAGCAGGCGCTGTGATACTCGCGGTCCACTTTTTCCACCACCGACCGAGAGAACGAGCACCAGCTTCGTCAACACACACGGAATGGTTTCATAGTAAAATGCGATACGGATATTTGGCTCTTCAAAGTAAGTGTCACGCGTGATTAAACCATGGCAATACGCAATCGAGGGATTAATTAATGGCGGCAGGCTAAGAGTTAAGAACGGTTGGCGCATGAGGCCCATTGACTTTAGTGACGTCAGCTGTAAGTGCTTGAGGGTGATAGGCTCCAAGGGCTCCAAAATGGGTATAAAAGGAATGGGACACAGGGACAGCACTTTGCGACGTCTCACGTTGCCTTGACGACAGATGAAACGTTGCCTTGACAACGCAAAATTGCGACGATGCTAATGACAATCACTTCCATGGGCCTTTTAATTAAGGGACCAAGAAGTCACGAAGTGACTTTGGTCACTTATTGTTTTTGTGTTTATTTTTCTTCTTCTTCTCCTACTTCTTCCGCCAAAAATACCTGTTCTGGCTGAACCGTGCAGTCGGTTTTCACGAAACCCGGTAATCTGATAGAGGGCCATGCCAAACGGTGACTATGCGAAACCCATCCCGATTGGCCAAATGGTGGCGCTATAGCACTCAATTGATGCAAAACTTGCAAACTTTGAACGTGCATATCTCATGAACCGTTTGACCGTTGGCAATGACACTTTGATACACATATGTGTCTCCTCATGCCGAACAACTTCCGTGTTCTGACTTTTGACCTCTGACCTTTAGATCACCCGCCATTTTGAATTATATGAAAAACAGTTCAAATGTAACTCCTCCCAGAATCTTTGCTCAAAATGCACGAAAACTTCTACACGTGAACTTTGGACCTATACCTATACGGACAAATACGTTTTTATGAACCAATGAAAATTGCTGTTTTGTGAAACTTCTTCTGCACCTAATATCTATATGAATACTGAATGATGTTACTGTTTAGAATGAGTCTACTGACTGTGTCTGCATAGCTCAGTCGGTAGAGCTCTCGCCGTTGGACCACAAGGTTGTGTGTTCAAATCCGGGTAAAGACAACTCAGTGTATGCATTGTGTGCTGCAAGATTTGTGATGACTCAACTATAGAAATATTGAAGTAGATTACATTTGACCCATCAGGCACTAGGACATGGCATCACAATAATAGAGATACTAGTAACTGTAATAGTGTAATAAGTGTGTTTAGTGTAATAGTGTAATTAGTATAATAGTGTAATATTGAAATAGTGTATTGAGTCACTTGTATCATCCTGAATCCATGTTAATGCAGTGTTTTATTGTGCATTTAGGCATTCCAGCGCCTACAGTACACCAGGCTGAACATCCATGTACCAGTCCTCAGGCTGTACATGGATCCTGAGAGGAGCATGAAGCCTGAGTTCAGGCTCTCAAGACAGGCCTTCAACAGCCTGCTGACCACCCTCCACCATGACCGGGACCATGGCTGGGGCCATCATTTAGAAATTTTAGTTTTTGTATACTGGCTTGCTCATGGCTTATCATATCGGGTTACCAGCAATGCATTTGACATCCCCAAATCAACCATTTTTCGTCTTGTTCACAGAATTGCCAAATAAATTAGAAAGGCCAAGAACAAAATTATTCATTTCCCACCACCAGACACCTTAGTAGAAGTAGGCCAAGGATTTGCCGAATTGGCACGGCACCAGGCCTTCAGTAGGGCTGTGGGGGCCATTGATGGATGTCATATAAAAATTAAACCACCCAAAACCAACAAAAGCTGTTATTACAACTACAAAGGTTCATACTCCATCCAACTACAAGCCATCTGTGACTTTGAGGGGAAATTCCTGGACATTTTTGTTGGCTATCCCGGTTCTGCACATGACACCCGCATACTCAGAAATAGCCCAGTTCATGTTCAGTCAATATATCCACCACCTGTTTTTTTATTTTGGATTTTGCATTGACCAGCCAATCTACATTATCACACCATTTAAAAAGCCATATGATGGACCAATGCAGGATCGATATAACCGAATGCATAGCAGGGCTCGCAGTATTATCGAAAGAACTTTTGGCCTTATGAAGGCACGCTGGCGGTCCACCTTATTCAAGGCACTGGAGGTCCGACCCGCCTTTGTGTCAGAGGTTGCCTTGGCCTGTGCGTTCCTCCACAACATTTGTTTGGCCAATGGAGATGTCCTGGAAGAAGAGCCAGAGGAGCCTGAAGAGCCTGGTCCGCCTGCTCCACTTGACATTGGGGACAGGGAGAGCAGTGGGAACCACATAAGAGCCCAAATGTGTGCCCAAATCTCAGCACCCAGGCAGCTCCACAGAGTATTGGCAGATCATGGTTATGCCAACATCTGCTTTTTTTTTTTGGTGAACTTATTTTGGCCTCCGAACCCACCAAAGCTACCACAAATATGATTTACTGTTAATATAAATTCAGTTACACTTATTGACCATTTATGTTGTGGAAATAAAGCTTCAATGACATTGCAACGATATTACTGCCTTCTGTGATTTAATTTGTTTATGATACATACTGTATAAAAGTCTTCATACTCAACAGTGACCTTCAAACACATTTCTTTACCCACAATGACCTAGGGGAGACGGGGGTAATGTGAGACACTGGGTAAACTGAGACACCCCCTGTATCACATGACCACAACACATTTGTGCCATGTGACCATTATATGTTGAAGCCCCTCCCATGTCCTACCTGCCATGGAGGAGAGGACCTTATTGTGCTGTGGTAAGCATGTTTTTTCACAAAAAATTGTTTTTTGCTTGTAAAAGTAAATGTTCTTGTCGTCAACATAATCAGCTGTTGTGTCAAAGCAAATTAATTCAGGTAGAAAAACTTAAATCATACACGTTGATGAACTACCAACATAACATCCATGAGATTGCTGCTATCTGAAGATTAGCCTGCATTGCTAAAAGAGGTCCTGTTTACCAAAATGTGGGTGTGGGGTAAAGTGAGACAAATGCTTCGGGGTAAAGCGAGACACTGTCTCACATTACCCCACCAGGGACAAATTAGCCATTCCTTCCTTCGGGGAAATTGGACCGTGAGGTACTATGGTTGACGCCTTGAAAAGGGCTCCTGGGGCCCTCCATTGGTCATTGATTTTTAGTAGGCCTAGTTGTAGCTATAGCTGTTCTAGCTGGTTCTGATGGTGCTGTGTTCTGAGCCCCTACTAGCTGGCTCTAAGGGTCATGTGTTTTCCGAACCCAATTGCTGTCTACTATGCTAAAGTGACACAGATACGTTCCCGGTCTTAATGGGTTAAATGAGGGGGGAACTTCGACCGAGAGAGACGTTTATCTCTTTTTGCAAGTGTTGCTTTTTGTAGAGACGTGAGGTGTGAGCGTGTGTGTAGTTTTCTAATCGTTTGAATGTTAATTAAAATATTTTGAATTACAGAATGTTGTCTTGTTCAGAGTTACTTTCAAGTGTTTAGAAAAAATGTGCTTAATGACCAATTCCCATGATTCTGTTACTAGTCTGACATTAGTTCTGGAATGTGTGGTTGTCAAGCTAGCTGTCAGTATTCTAACTGTTACAACATGTGTTTTTCTGGTAGTTTTAAAGTGAAAAAGGTAAGTGGATCAGTTTACCCCTGCCTGGTTCACTTTACCCCATTGATTTTTCTGGTCTGTCTCAGTTTACCCCTGCCCTGGGGTAAAGTGAGACACCTGACCACTTTTTTTAAAACAACCATATTGTCACTGCCCTTTGTCTTGAATTCATTCTGATAGTTTCCATTGTTAGGAAACATCCCAAATGAATGGGAAATGTGTAAATTTGACTGATATATAATTTTAGCTCGCCTACAGGGGAGCAAATGTAAAAAGTGTCTCACATTACCCCCGTCTCCCCTACTGTATAAAGCAAATACATATTCATGCTGGACATTTCAATTAAAGGAACAGCAATCATATGAATCGACTTAAATCTTGTATTGTTTAAATGAACAATATAAACAATAAGTTCTACAACCATAGGGTGGATAAACTTTCAAAAGAAATAAAGTATTTTTTGGCATCTTTGCCAAGTTGGCAGAGAACCTAATTTGGTTTCTCTGCCAATTTGGCAAAGATACCAATAAGGGTGTCAAGTTGCTTCTCTTTTTTCTTTTCCCTCTCTTCCTCCACCTGATCCAAC
Source organism: Electrona antarctica (assembly GCF_951216825.1). Taxonomy (NCBI): domain Eukaryota; kingdom Metazoa; phylum Chordata; class Actinopteri; order Myctophiformes; family Myctophidae; genus Electrona; species Electrona antarctica. The sequence goes on along the minus strand of NW_027637418.1, from coordinate 211,969 downwards.
TCCCTCTGCCTCTTTTCCTGCCTGTCTGTATATTCTTTGAGGAACTCCACAACTTCACTCTTTCTTTTTAAATTTGCTGTTCCTGGGGCATTGGCTGTTCCTGGGGCATGTGATGTTCCTGGGGCATTGGATGTTCTTGCGGCCGCAGTGGATTCGGATACTGAGCAACAGCCCGATGAGGTATCATCAGGCTGTTGCTCAGTATCTGAGTCCACTGAGGTGGAGATGGTGTTGAGCGGCTTGATTGAGTCCTTGTCCCCAAATGCCTTGTGCATTTCCTCGAAGAAGACCCAGGTTGCAGGAGTCTTCTCCCCAGCCTCTGTCCCTGACCCAGTCTTGGGTAATAGCAGGTCCTGTGTGTGGAGTATAAGAAACACAAGGATAAATTACCACATTACATATATATTTTTGATGAACCTTAATTACTTATTGGTATTCATGAAGATTCACCACCAGTGTAAAGTAACCCACCCACATCCAGAAATCCAGGTGACCTATAGGGGCACATCACCACATAAACATAATACATTATTTACCCTATATATATTTTTTAAGATTTTCCCACTTTTTAGACGCTTGTACAGTCGTCACCTCACCCTCCAAATACATCTCTCTTAGGATCAAGCTGATGAGAGAAGCAATTTGATTAGTTTCACTGTGTGTGTGTGTGTATGTGTGTGTGTGTGTGTGTGTGTGTGTGTGTGTGTGTAGTTTTCTAATCGTTTGAATGTTAATTAAAATATTTTGAATTACAGAATGTTGTCTTGTTCAGAGTTACTTTCAAGTGTTTAGAAAAAATGTGCTTAATGACCAATTCCCATGATTCTGTTACTAGTCTGACATTAGTTCTGGAATGTGTGGTTGTCAAGCTAGCTGTCAGTATTCTAACTGTTACAACATGTGTTTTTCTGGTAGTTTTAAAGTGAAAAAGGTAAGTGGATCAGTTTACCCCTGCCTGGTTCACTTTACCCCATTGATTTTTCTGGTCTGTCTCAGTTTACCCCTGCCCTGGGGTAAAGTGAGACACCTGACCACTTTTTTTAAAACAACCATATTGTCACTGCCCTTTGTCTTGAATTCATTCTGATAGTTTCCATTGTTAGGAAACATCCCAAATGAATGGGAAATGTGTAAATTTGACTGATATATAATTTTAGCTCGCCTACAGGGGAGCAAATGTAAAAAGTGTCTCACATTACCCCCGTCTCCCCTACTGTATAAAGCAAATAAATATTCATGCTGGACATTTCAATTAAAGGAACAGCAATCATATGAATCGACTTAAATCTTGTATTGTTTAAATGAACAATATAAACAATAAGTTCTACAACCATAGGGTGGATAAACTTTCAAAAGAAATAAAGTATTTTTTGGCATCTTTGCCAAGTTGGCAGAGAACCTAATTTGGTTTCTCTGCCAATTTGGCAAAGATACCAATAAGGGTGTCAAGTTGCTTCTCTTTTTTCTTTTCCCTCTCTTCCTCCACCTGATCCAACTCCCTCTGCCTCTTTTCCTGCCTGTCTGTATATTCTTTGAGGAACTCCACAACTTCACTCTTTCTTTTTAAATTTGCTGTTCCTGGGGCATTGGCTGTTCCTGGGGCATGTGATGTTCCTGGGGCATTGGATGTTCTTGCGGCCGCAGTGGATTCGGATACTGAGCAACAGCCCGATGAGGTATCATCAGGCTGTTGCTCAGTATCTGAGTCCACTGAGGTGGAGATGGTGTTGAGCGGCTTGATTGAGTCCTTGTCCCCAAATGCCTTGTGCATTTCCTCGAAGAAGACCCAGGTTGCAGGAGTCTTCTCCCCAGCCTCTGTCCCTGACCCAGTCTTGGGTAATAGCAGGTCCTGTGTGTGGAGTATAAGAAACACAAGGATAAATTACCACATTACATATATATTTTTGATGAACCTTAATTACTTATTGGTATTCATGAAGATTCACCACCAGTGTAAAGTAACCCACCCACATCCAGAAATCCAGGTGACCTATAGGGGCACATCACCACATAAACATAATACATTATTTACCCTATATATATTTTTTAAGATTTTCCCACTTTTTAGACGCTTGTACAGTCGTCACCTCACCCTCCAAATACATCTCTCTTAGGATCAAGCTGATGAGAGAAGCAATTTGATTAGTTTCACTGTGTGTGTGTGTGTATGTGTGTGTGTGTGTGTGTGTGTGTGTGTGTGTGTGTGTGTGTGTGTGTGTGTGTGTGTGTGTGTGTGTGTGTGTGTGTGTGTGTGTGTTTATAGTAACACACTGTGAACACACTGTGAACACTCTGGATCACTGCTACTGTACAATCAAGCAAGCTTACCACTCTGTCCCCCGTGATGCGCTGGGCAAAGGTGATCACCATCTCATCCATCTGATCCCTCGCTACAGGCAGAGATTAAAAATCTCTAAACCTGTAGTGCGGAACTACAGAGTTTGGTCCAGTGACGCATGTGAGCGACTCCGTGCCTGGCTGGAGAGCGCTGGCTGTGACCAGGACTTTGTCAAGTGGGCGGGGCCTGAGACTGGAAACAACCTGGATGAATACACAGACACTGTGACATCATTCATCAGTCTCGGCGAGGAGGTGTGTGTCCCACTCCACTCCAGGAAGATCTATAACAACGACAAGCCCTGGTTCTCAGCCCAACTCAGAAGGCTAAGGACGGAGAAGGAGGTGGCCAGGCGTAGTGGAGATGTGGCTCTGTTCAAGCAAGCCAAATACAGGTTTGCCAAAGAGGTGAGGGAGGCGAAACATCGCTTCTCAGAGAGACTGCGGCAACAGCTCTCTGAGGGGAATTCCTCCTCCGTCTGGAAAGGCCTCAAGACCATCACCAATTACAAGCCCAAGTCTCCACAGGCGTCTGACAACCTCCCCCTTGCTAACGAGCTCAATGAGTTCTACTGCAGATTCGAGAAAGAGAGGTTCCGTCCCGCCCTTTTCCACCACCCCCCCCTGCCACATCCACCACCCCCGCATCCCCCCCTCTCTGTCACGGAGAGAGAGGTGAAACTGCTGCTGAGGAGCCAGAACCCCCGGAAGGCGCCCGGCCCGGATTCTGTCTCCCCCTCTGTCCTGAAGCACTGCGCTGACCAGCTCGCCCCGGTGTTCACCAACATCTTTAATGCCTCGTTGGAGCTGTGTCAGGTTCCAGCGTGCTTCAAGGCCTCAACCATCATCCCCGTCCCCAAGAAGGCCAAGGTCACGGGCCTTAATGATTACAGACCCGTCGCCCTGACCTCTGTGGTCATGAAGGTCCTGGAGCGCCTTGTCCTGGCTCACCCGAAGAGCATCACAGATCCTGTGCTGGACCCGATGCAGTTTGCGTACAGGGCCAATAGATCCACGGAGGACGCCGTGAACATAGCCCTGCACTATACGCTAGAACACCTTGACACTGCAGGCAACTACGCCAGGATCCTGTTCGTGGACTTCAGCTCTGCCTTCAACACGATCCTGCCATCCATCCTGGAGCACCAGCTGTCCCTGCTGCAAGTGCCGGACTCCACTCGCAGGTGGATTACGGACTTTCTTACAAACAGGTCTCAGCGGGTGAAGCTGGGGAAGAACATTTCCAGCTCCAGGTCCACCAACACCGGCTCCCCGCAGGGCTGTGTCCTGTCCCCACTTCTGTGCTCTCGGGACACCAACAGCTGACGATACCACCCTGGTGGGCCTCATCTCTAAAGGGGATGAGTCGGCCTACAGGAAGGAGATCGAGCGGCTGCAGAGTTGGTGCAGCAACTACAACCTGGAGCTTAATGCTCTTAAGACAGTGGAGATGGTGGTGGACTTCCGCAGGAACGCAGCCCCGCCCCCTCCCATCATGCTGGGAGACACCCCGGTGACCTCAGTGGAGTCATGCCGGTTCCTGGGCATGACTATCTCTCGGGACCTCAAGTGGGAGCTGAACATCATGGCCCTCCTGAAGAAGGCCCAGCAGAGGCTGTACTTCCTCCGACAGCTGAAAAAATTCAGGCTGTCGAGGCTCATGATGACTCAGTTCTACACAGCCATTGTGGAGTCCATCCTCACACACTCCATCATCACCTGGTTCCCTGCTGCTGCTGCTAAAGACCTCACCAAGCTGCAGCGGGTGATTCGCTCTGCGGAGAGGGTGATTGGCCACCCTCTGCCCTCCCTCAAGTCCCTGCATGACACCAGGGCGCTGAAGAGAGCAAGGAAGATTATGGCCGACTCCTCCCACCCTGGCCACGGCCTCCACACCCTGCTCCCCTCTGGGAGAAGACTGCGGCTGCTGAAGGCTACGAAAGCCCGCCACAGACTAAGTTTTTTCCCGTCAGCTGCCAGGCTGCTCAATGCCCCTGCCTCCTAGTGACACCGGCACTTTAATCACCGGCAACATTTGATGCACTATGAACTACTGCCCTGCACTTTATATATATTTATTTCCCTGCACGGTGTTGTCTTATGTCTGTTGGTATTTGTGAAAAAAGAATTGAATGCACTCATGTTATGTCAAAGCAAATTCCTATGTGTGTATACACAAATGGCAAATAAAGGTATCTGAATCTGAATCTGAACACAAACACACGCACAACAAAATGTTGGGGTAGCAAACATAGTAATGAAACCATTTATAAATTATAACATTTAGTTTACTTACTCATATCCTTCCATGGAGGCATTTCTATACCCCGTGAAATGGGAGTCATACTGCACACGCAGTTGTATGAACTGCGTTGTTTGCGCATCGGTCCCTGTTGTTCGTACACATAACAGTAAAGTAATTGAATCAGATCTGAGCAAAGTACAATTGGGAATCATTTCAGCACAGAACTAAAGTAAATTTCTGCTTGTTCTTATTCATCATCAGAGAGCGTTCTACTTACATGTAAACTTATTTTTTGCAGCCATTGTCCTTCTCCGAGTCCTTTATAATCAATGTCGGCTACGCTACCCGTTCTTCTTCAAACGAATTTCTAATTCAAATTCAACTCTGTATTTATATTCCAACGGTGTCCGCTGTAGGCACTGTTATTGGATAATTACGGAGAATTCTCACAACGCTTTGCATTGTGGGCAATTCCTTTTACCAAAGTCAACATCAATGCTGACTTTGGCAAAGGGCACATAAAAGGGCGGGGCCCTCACTGACTTACCGATTTCAAATGGGACATCCCTCAAGCCCTTGCAGACTTCACATGAACGCGCAGCTAAGTCAGTGAGGGCTCATTGAGTCAGCAAGGGAGTGGATTGGGATTGGGCCACAGACCGAGTAGAAAACATTTGCGCCATTTTTTCATGATTATTAGTGAGGACCTATTATATGAAGATAGGTTGAAAAGTGGTGAAGTGGTCCTTTAATGGCATTCAATGATGACTAATTAGAAACAGTTGTATACAACCAGTGTTGTTTTTGTCGGCTATTTTTAAATTCAGTCTCAGTCTTAGTCCAGTTTCAATCACCGTTGTTAGTTTTTATAGTATTTACTCGAACTCATCCTATTTTTATTTAGTCACGTTTTAGTCGACTAAAAGTCGTCCGTAAATGTATTTGTCTAGTTTTGGTCAACAAAAACTGTTGACATTTTAGTCTAGTTTTAGTCTGACAATTATTTAAGCCCTTTACTTTTTTGTCAGCCAATATGTTTCCATCTAATCTAAAAAAATATTTCACATTGTGAAAAACACAATTTTGAAAAACACAATTGACCTATAGCTAAGCCCCTCCCCAAACTGCTATGGTCCAATCACAGCTAAGCATAACATGGATTAGACAAACCTCTCCACCAATAAACCTATTATGATAAAACATTGTTTTAAAAAAGTAATGTCACGCACATATTTTTCCAGTGCATATGGCAGGCCTTGTTGACGGATTTGGAAGAGATTTTGAAGGTCTGGTTCCAAAAATGAACCAGTATTTAATGTGTAAAATCTATTTTATTTACATTGGAATGAATGAGCCCGGCTGGAAAGTGTCCAAGTAGGAGTGTCTAAGTGGGTGAGGGCGGGGCTTAGCTAAAGGTGAATTGTAGAAATACATCCAGGAATGGAACATGTTTTGATTGAATCTGCAAATGTATTTGGAACCATAACCAGTCACAGAAATATCGACGCTTGCATCTTGTTTAACTAACTGATCCCAGTACAGTACAACAAGACAACACCAAATGATTGAACCCTGCATGCAGTAGCCTACTTCCAGGGTGGTTGGTTTACCAGGCTAGTAGCCTATAGACTAACAAGACAACATTAACATCTAGTTATAGAACAATGTCCAGTTCAACCACACTGACGTGGTTTCATTAGATACAGTTTTTTTCTCAACTGATTCTTGTAACCTTTTAACAAAGGTGCAATCAGGTGCTCTGAATTTCAGGGCTGTTATTAAGCTCAGCAGTCCATATACTGAATTAAAATACTTGACCATTGATGAAGTAAAATCACAATCAGAAGAAGATTCATAAGCATTCAACCAAGCCATCTAAATGGTGTGCCTTTTATATTTTGAATAGGAGCACAATATACCTAATTGTGCTTCAAGCGAGCATGATGGAAAACCTATTATAATGACTCACTCCCACTGCAATGGGTTCCAAAATGGATACATAATTGCTGTCCAAGTGTTCAGAATTCAGATCCACCATTGGGGAGCAGTTAGAAGGTCTGCACAAACCTTAAAGACATAGGGAAATGAAAAATATGTTTTTCACACTTAGAGCATATCCAATCTATGCCGAAACAATGGGAAAACTTCAGTTTTTGTGTATTTTTATATCAAAAGTCCATAGAAATTTTAATTACTTCCTTTGAACGAAAACGCGATGCATGATGACGCGTTGAGGCCTGCATGAATAAAAATTGTAACATGTTGACAGATTTTCAACCATTTTGGGCCAAGGTGCGCTGCTTTTCTTTTCTACCTTTCATTACACACCCAGCTATGTCCATCTGGGCCCCACATGGGTTTTGACATGGGCTGTGGGCATGGGTACCAAGTGGGCCGTGCACCCAGTTTTCACAAAGGGCCCAACCGTGTTAGCCCATATGGGCTTATGTGGGTTTCTAACTGGGTCTTAGGTGGTATCCAAATGGGCCATTTTATGTTAGAACCATGTGGGCCCAACCTGTGTTTGCCTATATGGGTTTGAACTGGGATCTGAATGGGCCTTAAGTGGGTTCCAGCTGGGCGAAATATATGCGACCCATGTAGGCCACACTTGTGTCCGCCCATTAAGGGCTCCAGGTGAGACGTGCACCCAGTTTTCACAAAGGGCCCACCCGTGTTAGCCCATATGGGCTTACGTGGGTTTCTAACTGGGTCTTAGGTGGTATCCAAATGGGCCATTTTATGTCGGACCCATGTGTGTGCCACCTGTGTTTGCCTATGTGGGTTTTAACTGGGATCTGAATGGGCTTTAGGTGGGTTCCAGCTGGGCGAATTATATGCAACTTATGTAGGCCACACTTGTGTCCGCCCATTAAGGGCTCCAAGTGGGACGTGCACCCAGTTTTCACAAAGGCCCCACCTGTGTTAGCCCATATGAGATTATGTGTGTTTCTGACTGGGGCTTAGGGGGGGTCCAAATGAGCCATTTTATGTCAGAACCATGTGTGCGCCACCTGTGTTTGCCTATATGGGTTTGAACCGGGATCTGAATGGGCCTTAAGTGGGTTCCAGTAGGGCAAATTATATGCGACCCATGTAGGCCACACTTGTGTTCGCCCATTAAGGTCTCCAAGTGGGTTTTCACCCAGTATCCACTCAGGACCCAGCTGTGGGCTTAGGTGGGTTTCTGACTGGGTTTTAGGTGGGGTCAAACTTGGCAATTGTATGTCAAACCCATGTAGGCCTCACCTGTGTTTGCCTATATAGGCTTGAAGTATCTGAATGGGCCTTAAATGGGGCCTTAAATGGAGTCCAACCGGGCACTTTGAGACCGATGTAGATCCCACTTCTAGCAGCACAAGTGGGTAACACCCAGAAACTTTGCTAAAAATGGGTTTCAATTTGGTCCTGAAGGGATTTAAATGGGAGAATTTAGCATTATATTGACATGAATCCTGTTAAACAACTGCAAACACATTAACATAAGATGTAAAAAGTGCCTAAAGTTTAGCCAATTTAAGTTTTACCAGAGTGAAAAAACTATATCAGACAATATATCTTTTGACAAAGTTTATTGAAACATGGTCACATGGAATCTATTGGTTGCAATCTAAAACCAAGCTTTGTTCTTTCAGACCAATTTTCTGTTCATGTTTTATATTGGCCTCAATAACATAACTGTCATAAATGAAACGTAGAAAAAACAAATGATTCACAAATTGTGTAAATAACACTTGTGTGAAGTGATGGGCGCTCTTATCGTACATCACATTCCGTGCTCAGCCAATCAAATCATCGCTATGGGGTACACACATTGCTCAGCCAATCAAAAATGTCGCTATGGGGTACACACATTGCTAAGCCAATCAAATAATCGTTATGGGGAACACACAAACACACAAAGCTGGGCATAGGAGGGGCTAGCACCCCTCAAAAATAAAAAATAAAACACTATTGCAAGCTTATTGGGCAATGTTGAGCGATTTCAAGAACTTGAACCATCAAGTGAATATAGGGTTAATTTAAAGGATATTTAACTTTCAAACATGTTTGGGGTCATTCTAATATTGGGGTGCTTTTTGTCACTGTACCCATCCTTAAAGAACTAGGAGTAAGGATCGAGCAGCCATTCTCTCTGGGAGCTGGTGCTCAGGCAGCAATTAGGGGTTACACATTTTGCTCAGGGACACACTTTGACACATCGCTGGCCTAGCATCGGGCCAGGGACCACCAGGAACCTGCCTGGGTAGCCAGAGCAGCTACCCAGGCAGGTTCTCTAACTTGTGAGCACACAGTTTTTAAGTTGCTTGATTCAGTATTTCAATATTTGATATTCATATTATCAGACACATCCTTCCTATGTAAACCTATGGTAACTTTAAACTCAATTTTAATCATGTTAGATTAATTGAAAACAACACTTAGCCTACTGCAAGACATAGATACATTGACAGACAATAGGAAGTGTGATTTCTTTCAACGTCCGAGGCTAGACAGAGACCCGCCCTTGGTGACGCCCTGCGCGGCCCACCTGCCTCTGATTGGCCGCGAACCCTCTTATTGGCTAGCTATGCTGCTGCTGTCAGAAGTAGAGTAGAGGAAGTAGGGAGAAGCTTAGCGATAATAATATTAAAACGTTAGCGATTTAGTGATAATAATATTAAAACGCCAACATTTATCTGTCGCCGTCCCCGATAAAAGGTAAGCCTTGTAACTGTATGAAGTAAGTAGGCTTAGTAATTGTCTCGTGGACACTTATTTTTGTTGTAGTTTGCACAGAACGAAAATAATATTAAAACGCCAACATTTATCTGTCGCCGCATGACATAATCATAATTATGACATGATTCATGACGGTGAACTATGGCTTACGTTTACGGCAAAAGTGTGTGTTTATGTAAGTGTGCTCATGATATGATTTTCTGTAGTGTGTGTGTTGCTGCAGAAGCTGCGCGGGGCGTCACCAAGGGCGGGTCTCTGTCTAGCCTCGGACGTAGAAAGAAATCACGCATGGAGGAAGCACTTATAGAAACCCCAACTGAAGTACTAGGGCAAGACAGGAAGAAAAACAAACCATGGGCCACTGACAACATCCTGTCTTTTGTCCTGGGTGGACAACATCAAGGAGTGGACTGGCTGCAGCTTTCAAACCCTGATACGCACAACAGAAGATCGAGAGCACTGGAGATACCTGAGTGCCCAAGCATCAACCATGACACCTGTACACCCCCCTAGGCCATGAGTGAAATACTGAAATACGTAAACTGAATGGGGTGTTCACAGAAGCCTGTGTAGACGTTAAAATGACCCCCAACATGTTTTAAAGTGAAATAACCCCTTAACTCTTGTAAACAATAATTTTAGAATAGTGTATAAATGGGCAAACTACATGAGGAACTTAAATATTCTGAACACAAAAAGTAAGAGGAACCTGACACAATCACGACTTGACACAATCATTTAAACTTGAACACAAAAAAGCCAACTGGAGAGAGAGCCTGTGTGTGTGTGTGTGTGTGTGTGTGTGTGTGTGTGTGTGTGTGTGTGTGTGTGTGTGTGTGTGGCCCCCTGTTGTCCCCCCTCTACCGTGCAGGCTTGCACTGCGGAATTAGAGCAGATCTACAAGCTCACAATGCGTCGCAGTCGAATTGTACACACAATGGAACCAAACAAAAACAAACTGAACACATGTAGGCTAGTTTCGTGCAGCTCCGCTCACAAACAAAACGACTATAGTCACTCGAGTGAAGTGACTTTTATAACCAGTAATTTGAGCTGCAATGCAGGGCAGACTAGTTGGGTGGTGGTTTCTGATTATATCAGTTGCCCAGTGCCCCAGAGACCCCTCCTGTGACAGCTTGCTTGACATGACTCATGTCATGTTAAGGCTTCATTATTTATAATAATGATCAAACATGTGTAAACTAACGTGTGAAACGTGCAGTATATATATTTGTTCTTCACATTACTTTATTTTTTAAAATATCTATAGCTTCCTTACAACAAATAAAATAACATAATGTGGACCACAATCTCTGCATTCACACTGTTGCTGCTAAATTGGGCAGTGCATGTCAATTTCTTACTCATTGGAGATGAGAACCTGGCATAATATTTGTAGGAAAGTGAAGGCAAAAGTAAGTATTAATGAATTAATTACAAAAATTATTGTTCCCCCCAACATATCGCACAGGGCCTCGCATTTCTGCCAGACGCCTCTGTGTGTGTGTGTGTGTGTGTGTGTGTGTGTGTGTGTGTGATACCAAGACTATGTCAGATGACAGTTTCTATTGGGGCTGTGCCCAGGGGTGAAAGTGGGCCGGGACGGTCCGGAGCTCCGACACGGTAAGACCTGACCCCCCGGAGCGCACCGGAGCTATCAAAATACTATATTAAATAACCTGCCACTGTGCCCACAAACGCATGTCCAAGAGGAAAACAATCAAAGCAATGCATTATATACTAACGTCAAGTGTTATTAGTTGAGTTTTCCTAATGAAGTAATAATAATATCTGGGATTTATATAGCGCTTTTCTTAACACTCAAAGACGCTTTACATGTGTTGGGGCCAGGGGGGGGGGGAACAAGAAAAGGACAACTTTATTAGAAAAAACAATTAAAAGAATAAAACCAATAAAACAGTGCATATAACAAGTTTTAAAAACACATCAGCTTGGAAATGCGATGGTGAACAGGTGGGTTTTTAGTGCAGATTTGAAGGTGGGAAGTGAGGGGGCATCTCTGATGTGTTTGGGGAGAGCGTTCCAGAGGGTAGGGGCGGCCACAGAGAAGGCCCTGTCGCCCCAGGTTTTCCGTTTGATCCTTTTAGGGACCTCAAGGAGGCCGGCGTCGCTGGACCTGAGGGAGCGGGATGGGGCGTGTGGCTTGAGGAGATCGGAGAGGTAGGGGGGAGCCAGGTTGTGCAGTGATTTGTAGCTGGTGAGGAGTAATTTGAAGTCGATGCGTTGTTTGACGGGGAGCCAGTGGAGATCATGAAGGACTGGTGTGATATGGTCTCTGGATCGGGTGGAGGTGAGTAGGCGGGCGGCTGAGTTTTGAACATATTGGAGTTTATTGAGGGTTTTTGTGGTGGTTCCGTAGAGGATGCTGTTGCAGTAGTCCAGTCGGGATGAGATGAAGGCGTGGATGAGGGTTTCAGCTGCTGAGGGTGTCAGGGAGGGGCGGAGACGGGCAATGTTTCTGAGGTGAAAGAAGGCGGTTTTTGTGATGTGGTTGATGTGGGGGAGGAATGAGAGAGTTGGGTCAAAGATGACACCTAAGTTGCGGATGCGTGGGGATGGTTTGACAAGGGAGCCGTCGATGGTAAGTGAGAAGTCCTGAGTGGAGCGGGTGAGGGAGTCGGGGCCGATGATGATTATTTCTGATTTATTGCAGTTGAGTTTGAGGAAGTTTTGTTGCATCCAGGTTTTTATTTCTGTGAGGCAGGTGGTGAGGGTGGAGTGAGTGGCTGCGGTGATGGTTGTGGTGGAGAGATATAATTGTCGTCAGCATAGCAGTGAAATTGAAGGCCGTGGTGGCGAAGGATCTGTCCGAGGGGGAGGATGTATATGGTGAAGAGCAGGGGGCCAAGCACAGAACCTTGGGGGACACCGTGAATGACTGGGGCAGTGGAGGAGGTGCAGTTGTTGATTGAGATGAATTGCTGACGGTCAGACAGGTAGGATTTCATCCAGGAGAGGGCGGTGCCAGATAGACCAAGGGAGGAGTGGAGGCGTGAAATGAGGATGGAGTGATTGATTGTGTCGAAGGCAGCACTGAGGTCGAGGAGGATGAGGATGGAGAGGGAACCAGAGTCGGCAGAGCGGAGGATGTCATTGGTGACCTTAAGGAGAGCTGTTTCGGTGCTGTCGAGTGAACGGAAGCCAGATTGGAAGGTCTCATAGAAGTTATTGTTGTCTAGGTGGGATTTGAGTTGAGAGGCAACTGCTCGTTCCAGTATTTTGGACAGAAAGGGGAGGTTGGAGATGGGCCGGTAGTTGTTGGGGGTGTTGGGGTCAAGACCTGGTTTCTTGAGGATGGGGGTGATGGCGGCCAGCTTGAGGGCAGGAGGGACAGAGCCAGTGGACAGGGAGGAGTTTATTATATTGGTGATGATTGATGAGAGTGATGGGAGGCAGGCTAAAACTAGGGTGGATGGGATAGGGTCGAGGATGCTGGTGGAGGATTTCATGCCTGAGGTTATGGAGGAAAGGTCAGATGTGGTGATTTCTGTGAATGAGGTGAGTGGATGGTTGGAGAGTAGAAGGGTGGCGTGTTCGGGGGCAGGGGGGGAGGGGGGAGAGGAGGTGGCGAGTTCAGAGTGGATATTGTCGATTTTGGATTGGAAAAATGAAAGGAATGATTCACATTTGGTGGTGGTGAATGAGGTGGTGGTGGTGTCCATGGGTTTGAGAAGTTTTGTTATGGTGGAGAAAAGTGTCTTGGGGTTGTTGCTGCCGGATTGTATGATGGAGGAGTAGTGGGAGGTGCGTGCTTTGTTTAGAGCATCCCGGTATTGCTGTTGGTGAAGGTTGTGCATGTCAGAGTGAATGGTGAGACCGGTTTTCTTTGAGAGCCGTTCCAGTTGCCGGCCCTTGGCTTTGAGTTGACGGAGGTGGTCGGTGTACCAGGGGGCGGAGTGGGTGTAGGAGACAGACTTAGTTTTTATGGGGGCGAGCTGGTTGAGACAGGAGGACAGTGCACTGTTGTATCTGTCTACCAGATCAGTGGGGGAGGAGTTTGGGGTGGGGGTGTGGTCGGAGATGGTGTCAGTCAGTAAGGCAGACAGAGAAGGGGGGTGAATTGATTTGATATTCCGAAATGTTATGGACCGCTGCTGCTTGGTGAGGGGGGTGGGAATGTCAATGTCTAGCGTGAGGGCTAGGTGGTCTGAGAGTGTGTCTGTGAGGTTGAAGCTGGTGAGGTTGCTTATGGTGATTCCGGTGGTGCAGATCAAGTCCAGGGTGTGTCCTTTTTTATGGGTGGGAAAGTCGACGTGCTGGGTGATGTTGAAGGAGTTCAGGATGTCCAGGAATTCAGATGCAGTTGTACAGGAGGAGGAGTCGACGTGTAGGTTGAAGTCACCCAGAAGTAACACGGATGGAGAAATGGCACAAAGTTGAGTGAGAAATTCAGAAATATCAGAAAGAAATGTGGTGTTGGGTTTGGGGGGGCGGTAGATAACAGCAGTAACCAGGGGTTTGGGGCCGGGCAGCTTGAAAGACTGGTGCTCAAATGAGGAGGGGGTTGTGATGGTTACAGGAGTGGGTTTTAAGTGTTGGCGGTATATTGTGGCAATACCACCACCAGCACGACCATCACGTGGTTTGTCTATGTATCCAGAGGGTGTAGCTATGTTGAGTTGAGTGTATTCCAGAAGTGTTTCTGAATTGTAACGGTGTGTTTATGTGGCAGCGGTGGCCAAACGGATTGCGGGGCGGTCTTGATACCGGAAGGTCGCCAGTTCGAATCAGCGGTCCGACGCGTTAAAATTACCACCGCTGAAGTGCCCTTGAACAAGGCATTGAACCACTACGATGAAATGTGTTCTATGAGCAGGGCCTGGCTGGAAACAAGTTCTTGAGCTTATCCCAGATACCCTGGGTAAATATAGTAATCATTTCATTTCATCATTTAATTTCATGTCAGTCAGCGATGCGATCCGTTGTTATTAATCCACCACCGCACCACGGACTGGAGAGACGAGAAGTGTTTCTCTCCGATGTGCAGGGACCAGTTCACTTTGTAGGTTGAAAATCCGGTATAGAGCGGATACGGAAACGGACGTTCATCTGCCTAAGATATGCGTGCATATGACCGGATATAGTAGGCGGGCTCTACGACGAATTAAATTCCTCCAACGTTCAAAACAGTTTCTGGTTGGCTGACAGACTGACACAGTGAAATACTTAGTTCTGATTGGTTCAGAACGAAAAAAAAGTAAATAGCACAGGAAACTAAATGAAAATAACACCGGCAACTTTTGTTGAATGAGAAGCCACTCAGAAGAATGCGATTAAACAAATAATTTAAGCAAAATGGCAATGCAACGAACAATAGCTCAACTGTTTAAGAGAAAAGATAGAGTTGAACAAGCTGATAATGTTAAAGAAAAAGTTAGAAAAACAACGCCAGGGGATGAAGATACAGAGCAAATTGAGACCATAGAGTTGCTTGAGACTGAGAGTGAGACAGATGGGGAGGAGGCAGAGACCTAGCCTGGATAACTGACAGCAGGAGCAGATCCTGTAGCAAGCACAGGTAATAATAATAATAATAATAATAATAATAATAATAACTAGAAATATTGTTCCTGAAGAAACAATGTGGGGTCACTGCAATCCAAAAGAGTGTAGGCCTACTTTAAATAGTACTTTGTAGTCGAGGTCCCCCAAAAAATGTACTACAGTACGTTCTGCTCCATTCTCAACATCTTTTGGTTTACAAAAACAGTAATTTATTGTAAGTAAACACAAACAGTAAAAAGCTGTTTAATGTGTGCTTATTTAAATTGAATTTGCTTTGATGGGGAAAATAGTTATCAGATATCTGATATCTTCAGAAGAAGACGTTGCACATTGCAAGAGACAATTGGACTAATGATTTGTAAGACCTGTTGTGTTTGTATTGTGTTATAGCTTAGGTATACTGTGCCAAAATGCAGTTTTCTATGCATTTAAGGGGTATTGGGGGGTTTGACCCCCCACATTTTTTACGGTCGCGTCCGGGAGGCGGCGCAGACGCTAATTTCTGGGGAGCTCCTGCAAGAACTGAAAGCTACTTTGACCCCTGGCTGTGCCCCATTGTCCTGTGTGTTCTCAAGTGCTCTCTGAGTGCTTTCAAGCACAAGCGCCTGTGAACCACATGACAGAGCCTTCTCTCCCTCCTTCTGGTGACTGCCACTGTGTTCTTCTTTAGTGCCCCTAAACACAAATAACAAGAAGCTGACTTAGTAATGCTAGCTTGATTCTTACATTATGAAACATTATGAGACAAACATGTTTTAAATAAAAAATCACACCCGTGTGAACTGAGTGGTGTAAGGTCTGTCTGACGTAATGAAATCATGTCTGACGTAATGAAATCACACCCGGGTGTGATTTCATTACCTGGCTTTGTTTGTGCAGAAAAAATGAGCATGGTTGCTAAGTTCACCCTGTTCACCCGGGTGTGATTTCATTACGTCATTACAACAGGGTGAACATAGCAACCATGCTCATTTTTTCTGCACAAAAAAGCCAGTTGTAGGAGTGGTTTACACCACTCAAAAATATAACCGAGTGTGATTAGTGACTAATGGACAGCCTTATTAACCCTGTAACGAAGTGGTCCTCCGTTACTTATATTTGGCACATTTATGCTTATTTTGCACACATATTGTACCAGTGTTTGATTGAAGTATTTATATTTGCACAGCATATGCACTTTAGTCAGTTGTATTTGCACACAAAGGAAAAGTCATGAGTTGAACTGGTTTATTGAAAGTATTATGAACAGGGGAGTTGTTTCCTATCCGGCAGGATGGCCACTCAGCATTGGACAGTACCACCTGGGGAAACAGAGGGATGTTTGGTCATGATGGTGTGTTCGGGCAAAAGAGTCCCCAGGCTACCAGAGCACCATATATTGGTCTGGACTGGACCACAGTGAAATGGCCAGGGGTGTTTGAGTTATGCATTGGAGCTGCTAATGATAATGGGATATGTGGTTTATCTTGCAATAGTGGGCATAATTGATATTTACTTACCTGTGTAGTGATATAGATTTATAGGCTCATGTGATGTGGGTTATGTGGGGTTCAGAAGTGTTGCATGTTTGACCGGTAATATGGTAGAGTCTGCACTGATTGGTTCAGCTGCCTATAAAAGGCTGCCAGCACGCACGCACACACACTCAGTGTTAAAATCAGTGAGAGGACATGGTGGAGCTGCACACCAACATGTCCTATCTGTTTGCTGCTGGTGTGATGCCATTTCCCATGCTGTAAACCTTCTTTTTGGCAATAAATCACGATGTGGCTGCATTTTACCTCCTGACTCTGTGCTCATTTCCAGCCGCTTATTGGGCCAACACTACAAAACCCATTTAGGCCTGACGTCGAAATAAAAAAAATGTCTTCAAAATCCTGACAGTTTTCTGAAAAACCTTATGTTTCTGTATCAGTGGTGCTCAATATTTCATGTCAAGGACCCCAAAAAATATATGTAATATGCCTCCGCCCCCCATCTGAAAATATGTTGTTCCAGGGACCTCAGAAGCAAAGATTTGATTTGTTAAAATGTTCACTCTGTAATAATATATATTCAAAGATTTGAGGCACATTTTCACGATTTTTCAAAAATAGCAGACCTACAAGTTAATGAGCTTGTAGATCTGCTATTTTTCAATAGCTAAAGTATAACATAATGCTTTAAAACACCAAAAGGGGTTCCCTCCCACACGGCCACAAGTGCTACAAGAAATTGCATGATTATACATCAAGAATAGCTATGGTCTGTAAAGATACTATTGCTGCATATTGAGGATTATTTTCTGAACAGAAAACAAAAAAAACAGTAATTTTAAATGGTGGCAAATGTGTTTTCTATGTGACGGTGGCCTCGGTTCAGAATTGTTTTTCAGCAGTTAAGACAGCTGTAATACTGTGGCATGCTTCTACTTGTGTAAATCAAACATCAAATGTTTTGCTAAACACCATTTCAAGTTAGAAAGACAAAAGGAAAGTTCAAACAACATTTACAGTGAGCAACCATTGTGTGCACGCAATCAAAGGGCAAGATCCTAAGACTATTTGATTGTGATTAGAAACTACAAGTATATTACCAAACTTGGAGACCTGTTTGATGGCCAGACCTTGATGTCTTTCACACAATTGCAGCAGCGTCATGGGTTGCTAAAATCTGAATTCTTTAGGTATTTACAAATTAGACATTTTATTACTGAGGACACTTCACTTGTAACCAATAGTTCCGCTTCACAGGTAGAACGAGCCCTCTCTTTGCAATTTTCCAAGAAACAAATTTCAATTTTCTGTGACGTATTGAATTCCTACTCATCTATATCCTCTCAGGTTACTAAGCAGTCCTGGGAAAAAGACCTGGACGTCTCTATTCATGATGAGGACTGGGCAGATATGTGGGCCTATGCAAAACAGATTTCAGTTTGTAACCGAACTAAATCCATCCAGTTCAGGATATTACATCGTATACATATAACTCCTGCTCTCAAGAATAAAATGGATGTCAGTGCGTCCCCATTTTGCTTTAAATGCAAG
Organism: Electrona antarctica; assembly: GCF_951216825.1. NCBI lineage: Eukaryota > Metazoa > Chordata > Actinopteri > Myctophiformes > Myctophidae > Electrona > Electrona antarctica. The sequence continues at coordinate 194,113 of NW_027637418.1, read as the reverse complement.
ACAGAGATTGGTAATTATGTTCACTGTCTTTGGTCCTGTGTGAAGCTTCAGAACTATTGGTATGACATTGTATCAGAACTCTCTGTTATTTTTGGTGTCCCGATCGATTTAAACCCGTTGTGTCTTTTACTTGGTCTCCCAGATGATCATGTTATTGATGTCAAACATAAGAGGTTGTTCAACTTATTGACGTTTGCTGCTAGGAAAAATATTCTTTTGTTCTGGATCAAGGATGTTGCTCCATCAAAGAAATCATGGCAAAACATTATAATGGACTGTATTCCTTGTGAATACATTACATGCATTCTAAATTGGACACTTTCTACAAAATTTGGGACCCTTATTTAGATCATATTGGACCAACATTGTCTGCCACAATACTTGGAGGTTTTCCGTGCCAGCCTTAGATATCTTATATGCCAGCATTCTTCCCTAGTGTGTGCTCTGCTTTGGGGTGGGGGCTGGTCTGCCCTTTGGGTATGGGGGGGTGGTCGCCCGGGCAGGGGTCTCGATGCATTGCATCGGGGCCGCTTCTTGGGGCGGTGGCCCTGCCGCCTGGAGGGGGGGGCGGTTGCCGCCTTTGAGTGGAGTATGCATGGGTCTGCTCTTATTGTAATGTTTTGTGCCTATGATAGCTGTATTGTCTGCCTTTTTAACATGTATTTATATACTGTATGGATGTATTTCCTGAATGGGAGTCTATCAAAACTCAGTCATTATGGTTCATTGTCCTTGCCATGTCTTTGTATGTTCAATCTTTTTATTTATAATGATGTTGTGCCTGAGCTGTTTTTTTGTTTTTCTTTTCTTTTGTTGTTTGTTATTATGTTCTTGTTGTGTAATGTCTGTTTGTTGTCTGTAATGTTGTGTAATGTCTGTTTGTAAAAACCAATAAATATACTTTATAAAAAAGAAAAAAAGAAACTACAAGTATATTTTGAAGATTATACAAGATTTCAACTTACAACTGGTTCCAGTAGGGCGGCACTGTCTCTGTGTCCCACTGGCCGGTGTTGCATTTTGTCTTCAGACCATGTTAATTTCAGACCGCGTCAACCGTCGCCGTAGAGACGGACCCACAACTGCAGATGTTGTTCACAGCGACATAATGCGTAGCTTATGTCCGCGTCAATGCCAGGCTGTGTTTCCCCTTTATTTTGATCACAATTCCAAACACATAGCCTACCGATGTGATTCTTGTCTTAAGTGTCGGGCAGGCGTTGTGTGGAGTCTGTGGACCTTAGCCAGGTTTTGTTGTTGTTGTTGACAGTCACGGGAAGAAGGGGTTGTCCGACTCTTCCTGTTTCTCAAATAATACATTAGCTTTTATACATTCTATTCTATTCGCCATTGAAGTATGAGTACGTGTCACGTACATTAACCATGTAGCCCAGCATGTAGTGCGTGAAAATAAAGTAATAAACGCATTGATGAATGAAGGATTAAAAAATAAAAAAATAAAAAAAACTTTCTGACGGGATTTAAACTTCTACGTCCTGTTCCCAGCATAAGTTCACCAGTCTGGAGCATAGTCCAATCTGACATTCTATCCATGACGTTTAGTGACCGCAATCACATCATGGAGTATAGAACCAGCCATCAACGCACAAAACCTTCATGGTCACTAGGTTAAGTTGAGACCTCAGTCACCACACTGGTTTGCAACATAGCTGTTTAATACCGCTTTAATTCACCTTAGAGTCATTATGTTATACAGGCTACTTAGACATTGTAAATAATTGAAGCATTATACTAGGGTAGACAGTGTGTTTATAACATGACCTCATAGACAAAGATCAATAAAGAGGCCAAGTAAATCAGCCAACCACATGATTTAAAAGTCAAGTTATTTAATTTGACACATCCCATGCATAGTACACAAGAGTACAATTCTTGCCTTGCCCACTGTTCTACAGTGTGGAACAAAAATGACCACAAAAGGGCACACACTGTCTGATGTTTGTTTGTTTGTTTGTTTGTCATGTTTATTTTTCGAATATGCCAATAAAACAGAAACAATTCCTTGTATTTCACATCACAAGGAAAAGCTAATTAAAAGTTAAAATATAGCAAGAAGAAATAAAAGGAAAAAGAAAAAAAAGAAAAATCTAAGCATATCCGAAAAGGAGTGAGAAGAAGTAAAAGCTTATAAACTCCCACCCCTCTATAACTGAAATTATTCGCTGGATTCTGTGCTATCCCATATACTTACACACATACATCCATATTATACATATCAAAAGTTGTCTATTTTAATTATATAGACAATTAAATACCAATATAATATCAATATACATAAATATAATTATAAATATATAATATATACTATATATAATATATTTTAAGTACTCGTGAATTAATCATTTTCTTCCTCCCTGTATCTTGAAAATATCATGTTTTTATACAATGCTTTAAATTGATTGATGCTTGGACATTGCTTTTGTTCCCTATTCAAGCTGTTCCAAAGTGTTACACCAGAAATTGAGATGCAGAAACTTTTCAGGAGCAGCAATGTCAGATTGCTCCTGATCACCTCAGGACAGTGGTTGCAATCTGCTCCAACATTGGTTGGCAGTGTAGAAATTCACCATGATAGATGTTGGTAGGGTTGAACTTCATCATTTAGGCATTTAGCAGCTGAGTGACTTACAATAAGCAAGTTAAACATGCATCAAATGCAGAGAGACAAATGTTGCCTCAGTAAACCAGGATAACAAATAATCTACACATTGAAACTATAGGATAGTAGGCTATATAAATAATGAACCTAGCATTCCATCTCAATTTAAGTATGTATGGTCATCCAGACTAGGTCAAGAGCAACAAGACAGGTCATCTTTTCTTTTCTCCCACGATTTTGTAACACATTTTACACCCAGTGCCAATTTCTTAAGATGTAATCCTGGGAGCTACTCACCCTCTGCCAACCCGGAGAGAGCCCCAAACTGAGCTCATCCTTCAATGCATGAGGAGCGAGCAGTGTTTTTAAACAAAAAATAATGCCCAAACTGAGCTCATCCTTCAATGCATGAGTGTTTTAAAAAAACAATAAGGCCAAAACTGAGCTCATCCTTCAATGCATGAGTGTTTTAAAAAAAAATAAGGCCAAAACTGAGCTCATCCTTCAATGCATGAGTGTTTAAAAAAATTAAATAAGGCCCAAACTGAGCTCATCCTTCAATGCATGAGTGTTTTTTAAAAAAAAATAAGGCCCAAACTGAGCTCATCCTTCAATGCATGAGTGTTTTTAAAAAAAAAATAAGGCCCAAACTGAGCTCATCCTTCAATGCATGAGTGTTTTTAAACAAAAAAGAAGGCCCAAACTGAGCTCATCCTTCAATGCATGAGTGTTTTAAAAAAAAAAATAAGGCCCAAACTGAGCTCATCCTTCAATGCATGAGTGTTTAAAAAAATAAAATAAGGCCCAAACTGAGCTCATCCTTCAATGCATGAGTGTTTAAAAAAAAAAAAATAAGGCCCAAACTGAGCTCATCCTTCAATGCATGAGTGTTTAAAAAAATAAAATAAGGCCCAAACTGAGCTCATCCTTCAATGCATGAGTGTTTTTAAACAAAAAAATAAGGCCCGAACTGAGCTCATCCTTTAATGCATGAGTGTTTTTAAACAAAAAATAAGGCCCAAACTGAGCTCATCCTTCAATGCATTGAGTGTTTAAAAAAATAAAAAAATAAGGCCCAAACTGAGCTCATCCTTCAATGCATGAGGAGTGAGCAGTGTTTTTAAACAAAATAAAATAAAATAAAATAAAAATGATGGCTGGCCAACAGAACAGTGGATCGAGGGAGTGATTTATCTGCAGGGAACACAGGCTGGGCACAAATATTCCTCACTTGGCTCATGGTTTCTAATGCCTACGCACACTTGGTGGTACCATAAGGCACAAGATGAGCATTGAATCTGAAAGAACATGAATACATTGTTATTCATGTATTTAGTTAAAGTTCACTCACAGTTAGGTTTTTGTATCGAGTTGTGCTTGAAATGTACTGTAATTTTGCAAACTGTTAACAAATACTTCAATCAATCAAATGAAATAAAGAATGTGCTCTCCGTGTAAAGAACTTTAAAGGTTTCCTACCCAGTCATCCACAGCAGCTGACCTTCCTGCCTTCCCTGTGGTGACCTCCCCACAAAAGCAGCAGAGTTTTGCCAGGTCATCTATGAAAATATATTATTCAGTTAAGTGAAGTCAAATGTTTTGCTTTTGGTGAGGCTAAGGGCCGATTCATACTCTTTTAGAGCCGAATAAAAGTCGGTTCGGCTCTGTAGAGCCTACAATGTGACGTCATTTGAGGTTCGGGGGGGCGGGTACCGTCCTAAAGTCGGCTCTTCGGTGCTACTGAAAATTTCTGACGAGCCAAAATCATTTCGGCACTACAGCGCCGAAACAGCGGTAAAATAGGAGTATGAATCGGCCCTTATAAAAATCAAATATGTATATGAAGCCTACCAGAGTCCTCCATTAATGCAATGCCAATGTTGGCCCTTGTCATATTTATGTTGTCATTGCACGGTCCTGTAGTCCCTATGAGCAGCTGCTCTGCAATCTTAAAATACAGGTTAGTGTTAGCTGTGTTCTTTTAGAATGTATGAAATTGTTACTAGGATATCAATTATAGTCTATATAATTACTTTACTTACTTTGCATACAAGCACCCCACATGGTGTCGCATTCCCTTTTGGCGAGGATGAGAGACGGTCTCACACTGCCACCGTGGAATGGTGCCACCGCCTCTCATCCTTCGCATATAAGGTCTGAAGAACTGTTTGTTACGTGCACGTCAGAAACCATTGAACATATGTGACTAAATTTGACTGAGGGACTGCCATTGGATTTTTTCATAGCTTCAAATGGACATATTGGTTGTTCAGTTTGACCCACCAGTTTTGGAGATATGGCTTATAGAGTAATGTCTTGCAGAAAACAGCGAGTTGAGAAAACAGGCTTGAAAGGTTCACTTATGTGGTCTCTAACATTACACCTAGCTACAAGTTTGGGCATTTATTTCATATTTACATGTCGATTTCATCTCTGACACTTATTTCAGACATGCTCTAGTATGTGAAGAGTCTGCCTGTGCTATAAACTCATTTTGGGAAAACAAAAAAAAAACACTGCCCCCATGATTATATCCCATGCCAGGGGATCAATCTGCAATTGATCATTGCACTTTTAAAAGCAAACGTTATCCTTACCTTTTTCACGCCCCTGGATTTCAATTCCCATATAAGGGTCATCGCCGACACCGCGATGACTTTGATGGCCCTTTTGGCCTTTTGGGCTACCAATGCCAGGTATGCATTTATAATCCCCACACACACACACATACACACACACACACACACACACACACAAAATAAGTTACAATTAAAAAACACTACAACACTTGCTCACAAAACAAGACACTTACTTCGCAGTGGACCTGGGGCAAGGCTCTGAATATCCAGTCAGGACCTTACATTGGTGCACCTTGGACCATAACATTTGGCCTTTTTGCCCTCTCCATACAGCGTGGAGAACTGCAAAATCAGAACATTTCAGTCATTCGAAATTGTACATGGCATTATTATTCTGGATGTCACATTATTGAAGGTATTTACCATCTTTATGGTCCTCTCCTGATCTGGCAGGTGGGGGGTCTGTGGAGACACTGGAGAGGCCTGTGGATGGTGGATTGTGGAGGGCAGGTGGGGGGGTCTGTGGAGACACTGGAGAGGCATGTGGATGGTGGATTGTGGAGGGCAGGTGGGGGGTCTGTGGAGACACTGGAGAGGCATGTGGATGGTGGGTTGTGGAGGGCAGGTGGGGGGTCTGTGGAGACACTAGAGAGGCCTGTGGATGTGGGTTGTGGAGGGCAGGTGGGGGGTCTGTGGACACTAGAGAGGCCTGTGGATGGTGGGTTGTGGAGGGCAGGTGGGGGGTCTGTGGACACTGGAGAGGCCTGTGGATGGTGGGTTGTGGAGGGCAGGTGGGGGGTCTGTGGAGACACTGGAGAGGCCTGTGGATGGTGGGTTGTGGAGGGCAGGTGGGGGGTCTGTGGAGACACTGGAGAGGCCTGTGGATGGTGGGTTGTGGAGGGCAGGTGGGGGGGGTCTGTGGAGACACTGGAGAGGCCTGTGGATGGTGGGTTGTGGAGGGCAGGTGGGGGGGTCTGTGGAGACACTGGAGAGGCCTGTGGATGGTGGGTTGTGGAGGGCAGGTGGGGGGTCTGTGGAGACACTGGAGAGGCCAGTGGATGGTGGGTTGTGGAGGGCAGGTGGGGGGGTCTGTGGAGACACTGGAGAGGCCAGTGGATGGTGGGTTGTGGAGGGCAGGAGGGGGGTATGTGGAGACACTGGAGAGGCCTGTGGATGGTGGGTTGTGGAGGGCAGGTGGGGGGTCTGTGGAGACACTGGAGAGGCCTGTGGATGGTGGGTTGTGGAGGGCAGGAGGAGGCCCAGCGGAGCTGAATGAAGGCTGTGCGGGGCCCAGGTCAGGGAGAGGGCTGGAACAGGGACTGGGTGACTGCAGTTGGGGAGGGTGAGGACCAGGAGGATGAGATAAAGGACAAAGCGGTGGTGGAGGGGGGTGAGCCAGAGGAAAGGTTCCAGCTGGCTTTAGAAGCTTTGCTGGAATCCTCTCCTCGGGCTCTACGTAGCGCGAAAGCTGGTCCAAATTAGCAATAAGCTTCTCCTGTTTGTTCCCAACCAAGTACACCGTTTTGTCCTTTATGTCGGTGATGGTGTATCCTCTGGTCCTCCCTGATGTTTTTTTCCCCAACTGCAAAGTCGTCATCCCAGCCATGCTCCAGCTTCCTCTTCCGGACCTTGTCCTGTTGTTTTTTGACATTGCCCCGCACAGCCTCATATATGGCGGGTTGCTTTTTCAGCCCCTCAAAGACCTCCTCCTGCATCACCAACTCCTCCATTCTTTCTGGTGTCACCTAAAGTACAGAAACGCCAGGTGGGATTAGTGGTCCTCAATTGTAGTCATGTCAAGCCCCCCCCAATATAAATAAATAAAATAAAATAAAGAAATAGCAAATGTATAACAGGGTTTGAACGTGACTTGGTGCTAACAAAAGGAGCCACTTACTTCATAGTTCACCAGCACCTCCGAGGGGTACCTCGCCTCTCTCCCAAACATGAGGTAGTATGGTGAGTGCTGTGTAGTGAAATGTTTTTTGGTGCGCACGGCAAACATGGTGGCCTGCAGATGTTTGTCCCATGTTTTGGGTGTTTTTGCACAGTGGGCTCTGAGAGACCTGAAAATGTCCACAATACATAACATAATAGCAGACATTCAGATGCATTCAATGTAGTCTACAGCAGTCTACAGTCTACAACATGAGTTGTGTAGGTGTGTCTGCATGGACAGAGATGCAATGAACTTACCTCTGGATGGTGCATTTTCTCCACCTGGCCAGTCGTTTGGGGATGGTATGGCGCAGAGAAGCTGCGCTGGATGTGTAGCTCTTCACAGAGCATCTTATTCACCTTAAATTACATTTTGCATTCATAATAAATTAGATTTCTAATGGAATTTGCCACAAATAGCAAAGTGCTACATTGCATCAAAGTCTCAAAGAAGTATCACAATTCTGCTCAATGGGATGATTGAGTCCCAGCCCCGACTATACACAGATACTACTAATAAAATAAAAATACACTATAATTTGTAATGTACTGTGTACTGTACCTGGTTCCTAAACTCTGAGCCCTGGTCAGTCAAAAGACTATTTGGGGCCCCCCACTTGTAGACATAGTCCAAAATACACGCTGTGACCGTTTCAGCGTCTTTACTTTTTAGGGCGTATGCCTCAGACCATTTGGTGAAATAGTCAACAATTACACATGTGTATCTGTTGCCTCCTCAGTCTCTGTCAGGGACATCAGGTCCATTCCCACCAATTCAAATGGCTCCTTGACCTGAAAATAAGTTTGTTTAAAAAGAGCAATTCTACAGAGATCTGTATAATTGCTGGTGGTAGCCTATCTTAGCATATTAAGATGCATGATGGGATATTCAGTTGCACAACACTCACAGAGATGGGGTTGTACTGCACTTTGCCTTTTAGGTTGCTCCTTTTTAGTTGGCAACGTGGACACTCTGCAACTTTTCTTTTTTTTTTCTCTTTCACAAACATTTTATATCAGAGTCTGAGAAAATAGCATTTAAGGAGGCGTGCACACCAAGTGAGCAGCCGCACAATGGCTGTCAACATAAGGAATGAGGAGTCTTAACACAGAATTTAAGAAAAATAAGTATATTGCTCACAAATGATACCTTGACAATGTGAATGAACCTACCGCAAAAAGTCAGTGTACAGTAACTAAATTACAGTAAAGGTTTTAGTAGTTGTTCAACATGCACACAAGAGATTCTTCAAGAATACAGATAAATGATCTCAAGTCCATACATGACTTAACATATGAGAATGGCATCAATTGTCCCAAACAAAAAAGGCTGCATATGTGCAGCGAAATACTGTCCCTATACAGTATTCACAGCTTCAACATTTTTTTTTTTTTTTTAAACAAATTTTATTCAAAGAGTATGACATCATATTATCCAAGTTTCACAGAAAGAAAATACAACTTTGTTTTTATATTTTCTCCCACAACTCCTTTCCCAATCCTCCCCACCCACCCACCATCTTTCCCCACGAGGCCAGACATACAAACAACATAAATTATATACAGGTATAAAACCAATAAGTTGAGTACATAACTAAGATACACACAACATATATACAGGTATAAAACCAATAGGTTGAGTACATAGCTAAGATACAAAGAAAAGGATCACATGGTTAAGTTCACAGAAATAATTAATAAACAACTTAAAAGGGGGTGAAATAAGAGACATAAAATTAATTAAAAAAAACAAAAAGAAAAAGAAAACTGTAAATAAAAATAAAAATAATAAAAATACAAAGAGATAAAGCTTGTAAGAGCTTAATTGGCTCATTTCTTGACCCTCATGTGTAATGATTTCCAATAGATTAGGCTATATATCTTGCACCAAGTAGAGATCTGCACCACCAGAGCACACCAACACCGTGTGTCTTCAGTCAGGTGAAAGTGATTCCAAACTGCCTACATACGATATTAAAGGTTGCCAATGGTTATAAAATTTATCAGAGGACCCTCGAATTGTGAATTAGATTTTTTCAAGTTTCAGAAAGGACATAACATCAATCAACCATGATTTGGCCGAGGGGGGGGACTCTGCCTTCCACTGTAAAAGTATCCTCCTGCGGGCGATGACACTCTGCAACCTTAAGTCAAATAATATGCACATTAACACACTCTCACTCTCTCACTCTCTCTCTCTCTTACCCATTTTCGGATGTCCTTTTCCATACCAGGCCAGTAGTATCTTTGGATGATAGCATTATGGGTTTTCTCTGCCCCACAGTGACCTCCATAGCTATTGTGGAATTCGTTGAAATATCCTGATGCCTCCGCAGCCGATAACACAACCTACATAGGTAGATAGCATAGAGATGAGATAGACAGATACTTAGATTCCTCTTTTGTTACCCATGGGGTAATTAAAGTCTTTGAGCACCAAAAGTAACAAATACATTTACCGTAGCCAAATGTGGTGCTTGGTTCTTCTTGCGTTTGCACCAGTATTTCAGCACACCATCTAGTACAAATAAAATTCAACCTTAAATGTGCAAAAATATACAATTTCTCATCTTATAATGTCAGACTTCTATCCCAGGTAAGGATCCAAAATGCAGAACTCACAAGGACACAAGGAATAACTTAAAGTCTTTACTTGGCAAAGTAGAAATCAGGTACACCTTACAAGGCAAGAATACACAAGGCAGGAATAAACTTATAAACCAACAACCACATGAGAGCATCAAGGGCTATATATAGACTAGGTTCATTAGGGAGCAGGTGAGGTGAGACACACAGGTGGGCCCAGGTAGTCATCAGGGCAGTGGATGAGTGGGTGTGGCACAGACTGTGGCCAGGGCTGTGACATATAAAACAATGTATGGAGATTGACAGTGTAGCAGCATACATACCCTCAAGCACATCATTCTCATCTCTCCTCTTCACATTCCACCTGTCTTGCTTTGTCAATGCTGGTTTGCCTTCTTCAGGCTCTGGATATTTTTGGTAGAGTTTATAATCCATTATCTTCAAATATAACTTTGGCTCCATAGTTCCTCAGGATATTCACTATAACTTTCGTAAATGCTAAATTAGCTGCTTCCTTGTCTCCTACTTCCAACAGAGGTGTGTGTTTTGCACAACCTTATATTTTGTTTGTTAATTGAGCAAGCCAATTAGCATCACACCTAAGTCACCCCCCCTCCACATTTTTGGACACCATGTTAAAGGGATAGTTCACTTTCAAACATGTTTGGGTTGATTTTAAAATCTAAGCAGGCTTTTGTGAGCACCCCAGACAGTTTTAAAAGTTTCTTGATTCAGTCTGATATTTGATATTGCCAACTTCCTATACAAACCCATTGTAACTTAAAACTCCATGAAATATGCCTACAGTTGGAGGCCATCGATATTGTCCTTTTCTTTTTGCTGAGGTTTGCGTGATCTGCGCAAAAGGACAGTTAACCCATTTTGGGCGGGAACCCCTTTTGGTGTTTTAAACTATGTTATAATTTATATGAAAAATAGCAGATCTACAAGCTCATAGCGCGCCACCGAGTGGCGCGCTACGAGCTTGTAGGTCTGCTATTTTTGAAAAATCGTGAAAATATTTATTTCAGAAAACTGGAGGATTTAGAAGGATTTTTTAAAATTTTGAGGTCAGGCCTAAATGGGTCAAATGATAAGGGACAATATCGGTGGCACCCAACTGTATGTATTTAAGCCTGGATGCTACTACTCACATTAGTCAGGGGACATTAATACAATCTGGGAATACATTTCTTACCAAGAATTTTCTTCACCAATGTGTTTGTAAAGGTGTCTACTAACATATCCCACATTGGTTTATATTCAACCACCCTAGGGGAATCTTTGACAGCTGCTGAAAGTTGGGGTACCATCAACAGCCAATATATGGCAAAATGTTTTTTACATTTCATTATGCTTTAAATAGCATGTGACATGTCAAACTATGGGGTTTTCATCATTCTGAATCCATTCCAAGCATTAGTTTTGCACGAAAAACACTCCTTGGGCTTAAAAAGGCCATAGCCGTCATCACAAATGTGATGAGGTCAGCACATTTGGGCACATTTGGGTAAGTGTCTAGTTGTAAAATGGCATTGTCTGGTCTAGTGTTATCCGGGTGTGTCTGGAAAAGATTTCTAACTGCCTGTAAACCAGTGGCTGTATGTATGTTAGTGTACAGGCTGTCAATGTCTATGGTGAAAATGTATGTGTGTGGTGGCACGGCTATGGGCTTGATCTTTTCTAGGAAGTCATATGTGTCTCTTAAATAACTGGCATGTATAGTGGAGAGGGGGTTGAGGAAGTGGTCTATGTATTGTGCTATGTGGTAGGATTCACTGCTGCAGTCTGACACTATAGGTCTGCCGGGAGGCACCTCGAAGGGAATAGTCCAAGTCTGTGGATCCTTGTGGATTTTGGGTAGTAGATAGAATATCCTAGGTCTGGGGTTATCAGGTCCATAGAGGAAGTGGCGTTGTTTGGAGGTGATGTAGTTTTGGTGATAAAGTGTTGTAATTATTTGTCTGAGTTTGACCTGAGTCTGTGGCTGTATGCTGGCTGCTATGTGAGTGTAGTATCTTGTGTTGGATAGTTGTCTGTTGGCTTCATATGTGTACTGGAAATTATCTAAAATTACTATTTTTGAGCCTTTGTCAGCTGGTTTAATAACTATTTGTGTGTTGTTCCGCAGTGTTGTGATGCTGTTCCGTTGGTCTGTGGTCAGGTTGTCAGGTCTGTCTGGTGATGGGTGGTACTGATTGAGTGTATGGTTATCTAGCTGTATGAGGCCTCATATCCTGCCGTCCACCTGGGAGAGTTTTGGCTCCCAGGTGGAGGGCAGGACAAAAGGTGTATGTCCGTATGTCTGTGTGTCTTTGAAAAAGTCTATTAATTTAAGTCTCCTATGGTATCTGTGGGTGTTCCTTTGAAGTGCCTCCCAGTCTGTCTTTGTGGGTCGAGGAATGTAGGCCCCTCTCCAGCAACTGGGCCTGTGCGGCCGTGAGACGGACAGACCTGGACAGGTTCAACACATTGGAGTGGGGGTCAGGTGCTGGTCGGAGGGACTGAATGGCTGTTGGAGGTTGAGAGGAAGAGGAAGAGGGGGGGATAATGGTGATGGGCGGTGTGGGAGAGGGGGGGAGAAAGAGGGGGAGGAGGAGGAGGAGGGGAGCCTGTTGGGAACAAGGCAGGTATAAGGAAGAGGAGAGGTAGGACAGGAATCCAGGCTTCGGCTCCTGTTTAGGGAAAATGTAACTGTGTGCACCAATGGTTACAGATTGTGACTGCTGTGGTGTGTGTCCAGTGTATGTTGTCGGATTCTGTGTGAAACTGGCGGAATGTATGGGAAATGGGTCGATATATACTGATTCATGAGTGTGAGGTTCTTTTTCTGGTTGGTTGTTAGGAACTGGGAGAAGTTGATGAGGGGAATATGGATGGTGGCGTTCGGAAAAGTCTGTTGTGCCTCCTTGTGCATTCCATTCAGCTGCCTATAGGAGGTCTGGTCTGTATCATTGTCCTTGCAGTTGATGCCCACCGAGAGAATCACTTCTTCTATCCTGAGGTGAACCTCCGCCTTTTCAAAGACCTTGGTCAGGTGGTGGAAGGTCGCCCCAGGGTAGCTGTCTATTTGCATAATAGTGTGGTGTGATGGTGGGATTCTATTTAAATTGGAGTCCCCCAAGATGGCCACCGGCTTTCGGACCACAATGTTCCAGTCCTGCACCTTTCTCTTAGGCCTGGCCTGGTGATATGTAGGTATACAGGGAAGTGCTGGGGCCGGAGGGGGTGGTGACGTGTGTGGCTGTGAGGCGCCAGTAGTGAGAGGCTGCGGGATCAGGTGGTTCTGACAGGGTTCAGAGGGGCCTGCTTGGTCACGGTTGTTACCGTATAGTGGCCTACTCATCATCACCCGGGATCCTAGGGTAACGATCCCGCGCTTCACACGGCGCCTCCTGTGGGGGAAAGGGAAATGGAATTTAATTCAATGCCTTGTAATGATGCTGGGGTGTGCTGGGGAGTGGTGGGTGTGGTGGGAAGGACTAGTGAGGTGGGTTGGAGTGGGCTTGGGGCTGTGGACTCCTCACAGGTAGAGCACTCTCTGGGTTGGAAACGGGGGGAGGTTCCAGTGGTCATGTGGGTAGTCTTGGGTGTCGAGGAGGCAGAAGGAAGGGGATAGGGTGAGCTGCCCGCCACCTCCACCTCCCGAACCCCGTTAGGGGGTCCGGGTGCAGAGGAGGAAGGCAGTGTTGAGTCCTCCAGGACAGGGGGAGGGGGGTTGTGGGGGGCAACCGGGAGCTGGTTCTAATGGGTTTTGCTCTCTGTGGCTGGGGCGGCGCCAGAGCAAAGGCCTCCGGACGTCTCCCCAGGGACAGAGAGCATATGGGTCTGGGTAGTGGGCGGGGGGCACTGGGGATGATGGGTCGCTTGTCTGTGGGGGTCCTGAGGAGGGGTGGAATGGCCGGCCGCCTGGTTGTAGGGATGGTGAGAAGGGGTGGGATGGAAGGCGTTGGGAGTAAGGCTGGTGGGGAAGTGTTCCTGCCTAAAGGAGGGGGGAACACTTGGGCTGGGGTCCTAGGGTGTGGGAGAAGGCCAGGCCAAGCACTAGCAGAGCTACTGGGAGGTCTGGAGTGAGGTGGAGGGGGGGCGGTGTGTGTTGCTGAGAATGTGTTCGCTTGTGTATGTATGTTGTAACGGTTTGTATGTGTGAAATGTTGCTGTGTATTGAGTTGTGTCGGTGTATGTTGTCTGTGTTGTGTGTGTTGTGTGGTTAGCTGTGTGTGTTGTGTGTGTTGTGTGGTTGGCTGTCTGTGTTGTGTGGTTGGCTGTGTGTGTTGTGTGTGTTGTGTGGTTGGCTGTGTGTGTTGTGTGGTTGGCTGTGTGTGTTGTGTGGTTGGCTGTGTGTGTGTTGTGTGGGTATCTGTATATGTAGTATGTTGCTAACCCGGGTTAGTGTTGCATTTGTCAGTCTCTGTGTGTACCGTTTATGTGCCCATCCTATGGCAATGGTATAGGCCATAGGGTTATGTGGGTGTATGTCTGGTGTGAGTGTGTCTATGGTGTCTGTGTAGTGTGTTTGTAATGCATGTTTGTGTTCATCCAGTTGTGTGTGTTTTGGGCCACCTGCGTGGTGGTGGTCTCAGTGGGGCAGGCAGGCTTGATGAAGGTGGTGAGTTTATTCACCTGTCTCATCATCCCAACAGGGAAGGACCCTGTCCGGAGCGCCCTCTCAGCCACCTCTCCATGGTGTACAGCTTGAATTAGTTTAAAATATAGTTTGGCTGTCTGCCTGGTGGCTTCATCGGGAGGGTGACCAAGGGGGGGCTGGCTGTTATGTTCAGGGTGATGGGGGCGTGTAGTAGGGGTATGTGAAGACAGGGGTATAGGGGGATATCTGTTGGTGAAGGGTGGTCTAGCTACTTGAGCATATGTGGGTCTACGGGGAAATCTGTGTGCAGAGGGATGTTGCATGGTGAGGGTGGTGGCTAGGTCCTAACAAAAAGGAATGGGGTTAAGTGTGGAAGCACTTAAATCAACAAATACAAATTTAAAATACAATCCCATCTGGGGTGAGCAGTAGAGACTGACATTTTGTCGGGACTCCCGCGGGTCACGGGTTTCCCGCGGGATTCCCGCGGGATGGGATTGATATTTGTATTAATCCCGTGATCGTGACGGGACGGGAATGAAAGTCAACAGGAGCGTGCAGGAGCGGGAATGACATCGATGTAGTCATCGCTGATGCAAGTCAAAATAACTACATTACCCCTAATCCAGCAGTGCTAGTGCTTCCACAACACAAACACCTCCTCCAATTGCAAACCAGTCGGGCTGGACGTCTTATAAAGTTTTATATGAAGACATCGTAATGCGGCCGTGTATGATTCTGCATCGCGCCAGTGCAGTGATTTAATCGATTATTTATAGCCAGATCATCCTGATGCATTTGTTTCCCCTGGCAGTGGCAACGTTGCAACTTTCAATTGTGATGCTATGTTAGCTACATGCTAACGCTGTTACAGCTCTCTGAACAGCTGTTCTGTTCTGAGCGAATGTTCTACAATACATCGTCTCCCTTCTTTCTCCCAACCGAGTCGCATACACCAGTGGTTCCCAAACATTTTCATATCAAGGACCCCTAAATCGACATTTATTACCCCGCGGACCCCCATTTGAAAAGATGCCAGGGGCAGGGACCCCCATAAGAGAAGATTTTTATTACGGTTCTAGCTGTGATTCTCAACCATTTTAATTTCAAGGACCCCTAGTTTGACATGCATTAGTCTACGGACCCCCATTTAATGGCATTTGTATCTCTGGGACCCCCAATTTATATTGTAAAATCAATGTTAATTTAACTCTGAGTGTACAAATGGAACAACATTTGGTTCCATTTGTACACTCCCATAACATAATTTTAATTGGGAACCACTGCCATACACATAGACTTGTACACTGAATAATTATTCATATAGAGTTAAATTAACACTGAGTTTTTTTTTTAATCTTAATTGACAAAGCACTTGTTAACTGTTAACTGTTCAGGGAAAAACCGTATAGGACTTAAATGAAGTGTCAAAGTTAAATCCAACATTGCCCACTTTATTTATTTTAATTTTATTGGTAGGCTATCTGCCTTGAGAAGCCAGAAGTGATAGATAGATAGGCCTATGGATAGATAGATGGATAGATTTATCAATCGATCAATTGCCTTTCCTAATGACTAACTTAAAAAAAAAGAAACAGGAGCGGGATGGGAGCGGGAGTAATTTCGAGTGGGAGCGGGATGGGATCAGGAGTCATTCTACAGGAGTGAGACAGGACATAGCCTCGGTCCCAGGCTCACTTAACTGCGAAAAAGAAGAGCCTGGTCACAACCTAAGGCAGAGAAGCTATCGAAAGGCGGGACTTCCGCCGTGAAACCCCCCCCCCCCCGGAAGTTAACGTTTTTTGACCAATCGCAGCGTTGTGTTCCCGAAAATGTATTCCCGCTGAAATGATCATTGGGTGGGGACTAGTAAACACAGCCGCACCGCGTGACGTAGTTATCTTACACGCAACACTTCCGCCACTTCCGCTGATAGTCTTTTCAGCGTAGGTCTTGCCCAGGGTGGACAGGACAGGATTTTTTTTTAAAACTCTGGCCCAGGATTGGGACAGGACAGGATTTTTTCTGTGGGAGTGGGACAGGACAGGAGTGAAAATCCACTCCCGTGTCAGTCTCTAGTGAGCAGCTGTATTGTTTGCTTCCCAGGGTTAGGCCCTTACCACCTTTCGCTGGATCGCGCCTGGACCACGGAGCCTCTCCCGCTATGGGTTGGAAAGCTGCCTCCTGGATCTGAGGGCTCAGTTGGTGGAGATGGTAAGTAGTTCGTCACAACTACGGCATGTACTGTAGTTGGGACCAGGGTTGGGCCCCCCATATAAAGCACAGTGATATAACATTGTTGTTTAAAAAAAATGTATTTGGAAGCACACACACACACACACCACACACACACACACACACACACACACACACACACACACACACACACACACACACACACACACATACACACACACACACACACACACACACACACACACACACTCTCAGTCAGACAATAATAAACTCATGTTTTGACGCTTCTAATTGTTGTGGACCTGTGTGTCTGTTAAAGGTTAAAAGTTAAAGGTTGTCATATACAATATTTTCCTAAATGTTCTGGGGAAGTGCAGGATATATAACAGGTGTAGCATTTCCACAGTGGAGGCACCGCGCTGTTTAATCACTACGAATACAGAGGGAAATGTTATTGGGGTTATTTTGGCGTTCTGTGCAGTGCCAGTCAGGAAGTGTTAGTGAATTCACCATCAGCCACTAAGAACTCAGGATCCTGTTTTCAACTGTTAACACAGCGACCGCTATAAACGTATCAATACGGCTTTAATTAGCCATGTGTCCGGTGCGAGACACGTATACATACGTTTCTAGCACTTTTTTATTGAATAATTTCATTCATCTTTCTATGCGCCCGGACACTATTTAAAGCAGCACCCCCAAAAAAAGCCTGAAAACAGGACGGCAGGGCTGCGTTACGTGTAGAAGGCAGGGTATCCAACATGGACGCGCGCATGATGATCTAGTGTGTGACTAGCAGTATCACATTTCACCCAACACCGGCACACTCGATAGGCCTATCTCACAGCCCGCTTTCCACGCCCACTTCCGGTAAATAGTGGTGTCTTTAACATGAGCATTTACACGTTTTTTTTCTCTGGAGAATCTAAGTACATTTTCTAATGTAAAAATGTGACAGACCAATATTATTATGAAGCAAACAAGATGGTAAATCAGGTCGAACAGATAGAACAAACCTTACCTTGAGAAAACAAAAGGTGTAGACTTCCTAAATTACCTCTGTTAACATGTAGCGTCTATGGAGTGACGTCACGCTATCACCACTAACCCCGAAAGGGGGCGTATTTAGGGGGCGGGGAAATTCTGTGAGATAGGCTTATTCCCCCCTCCGAGGAGGACTCTTGTAATGGGGGGGGGGTGTCGGTCTGTCGAAACATGATGAACCACCGTAACGGGTTGCTGCCAGCGGTGGAGAGCATCGGCCGGGGCGGGGACTCGATTGTCCCGTTGGGGGGTCACGGACACGTATCATGGCGTCAACAAGACCCGTCACCATCGGCGAATCCGGCGATCACTCGCGTGTGATTGTAACACTTTTGTATTCATTATAATTGCAGTGATAAGACCGCAATGAACGCGTCGGGGACGTCATCGACCCGGTTGTAATTTATAACGAACTAAACTTTTCCGCATCCTAAACCGTGGTGTTGTGTTCTGTGGAAGCCCTTTTCCCCCCCCTTGTCGAGTTGTCATCTTGTCGCCATGTCGACATCACAGCCGGGCTTAGCCCCTCTCGGGACCCCCTCGGTGAAGCTCTTTTCATCGCTCCTACGGGGGAGCGATGTGATGTGCGATGTGCTATAGTGTGTTCAATCACATGAAGACGAAAAAAAACACATCTGTGAACTGAGCGTTGCAACTATACATTTATTGTTATAGTTACTGCTAGGGTTGTCCCGATCGGATCGAGTGATCGGAAATCGGATTTTCAAAAGATCGGAATCGGGGAGACAAGATCGGATTTTTAATTGTCTAATGTAAATCTCAAAGAAAGATGTATATTTTTACATTTTGTAAAAACTGTTGTGTTTATGCTAGTTGTTTTCCTTCTGGTCCCAGTCAGAGATCATCAAACAAAGACTAGTCACACTCAGAGGTGTGAAAGACACCTATGATGGAAACAAAGGAAATGCAACCCCCGCTATGTACTGTATGATGGCATAGGTGTCTGTAGTACTCTCTCTGAATGATAGAGATACTCTTTACGAGTTTTAACTTGACTTCAGTTCTATAAGCTGTAGAACTGTAGGCCTATTCACTCTAATTAACCAACAGGGCTTGACATTAACTTTTTGAGGCACTTGTCCTTCGGACAAAGTATGTACATTTCCCATTCACTTGTCCGGACACAAAAGTCACTTGTCCGGAGCAGGGGTCATCAACATGCAGGCTTGTGATGGACATTTTCCTCAAACAAAATGTTTGCCACGGACATACAAAATGAAATATTACCATAAATACACAATGCATACCAGTCCAGTAGACACGATGAAGAAAAGCACACTGTGAGTGGAGAGTGTTTTGACCTTCACACTTTTTTTTTCAAGCAACGTGAAGTGGTTTTAAAAGAAGCATGTCGCGGTTTCCTCATCCGATACAAAGCTGAGAGGGAACGCATAGATGGAGCAATTTGTAACTAATTACTTTAATAGTCAAGCGAATTAATGTTACTATCTCCATGGCCATCTCTGTACTTTTGTCTACTTTCTATACTCTACACTCTATATTGAAGTGATTGCTTTGAACTTTTCAAAGCATTAAAGGCAATCAGAGACAGTGGCAAGAATTGAGCAGTTGAGACGAATAACCACTCCAAACTAATGATCCATAATCATCATCATATCATCATATATCATACTATAATTAACCAAATGTCTGTCTGAATGAATGCCTGAATGTCTGTCAGAAACACTGCCGTAGCTCCTCACTGCCTGCACCAATCACTCCCACTTTTCACACAGGCATTGACCATAATAATATGGAGGTCTTAACGAAGCCCCTGGGCCGCTGACATGTGTGTCCATGTGATGTCCGCACGTCTCCATGGAGACGGTCAGGGCAGTCATTAGCCCATCTGGAACGTATCTAGTGTCAATGAAATCGATGGGTGAATTAACACATCTGACATGTACGGCCTGTTTACTTTCTGACATGTTCCTCTGGCGCAATTAAGCGGGGCAAGGCCACGCGTGTCGGATGTGATTATAGCGCACGGAGGCTCCAGTCGTGGCACCTGAATGACCCTCATGCAGTCACTTCTGATTAATCAATCATTGCTATTGAATGTTTGATTGGATAAAATTGGTCTTCTGGCCTGAAAATGCATGTTCTGTTCACTGAAGTGCTACAGAGACTAAAAGAGCCATCACTCATTATAACAAAACAATATCACTTATTGCACATACCAAAAAATAAAAAAGACGGAAAAACCATGCCACTTCAAGTCTAACAATGTAAAGATGCACGTACGCACAGTGGGTTTGACACGCTGGCATCACAGTCTGATCTCATTATAATCGCTGCCCAAGCTGCAGAGTTCCGGTCTAACAGCAACATAACCCATTGAGACCTGACACGTCTTCTATAAATTAAATCATGTCAGTTTCCTGAACAAAAAAAATGTTTCTACGTCAGTTGGTTCTCAAACTATATATATTTCATGTCAAGGACCCGCATAAAAATATACATATACGGCCACCGACGACCCCCATCTGAAAATATGTTGTTCCAGGGACCACCCATCTGAAAATATGTTGTTCCAGGGACCCCCAGAAGTAAAGATAAAGAGTAAAGAGTTAAAAACGTTCGCTGTGAAAGAATATAATATTCAAATATCTGTCCCAAGTTTTCACAAAAAATAAATAAAAAGATAGCAGATCTACAAGCTCGTAGTGCGGCACTGCTATTTTCCCAATGGCTAAAGTCTAAAACAGGCCATTTCGGTGAAGCCGCGCGCACGCATGGACTCAGAACATGCGCGCACGCATGGACTCAGAACATGCGCGCACGCGCCACCGCACATTGTTACCGTTGTATATTAACCCATTTAGGACTGAGACCAGAGTCTACAAAAATATGTATTCTAAAAGACAATGTTTCTATGTCAGTGGTGCTCAAACTATTTCATGTCAACGACCCCTAAAATCATATGCAATCGGCCGCCGACCCCCCCATCTCAAAATATGTTTTTCCAGGGATGCCCCAGAAGCAAATATTTGAGTTAAAAAACGTTCACTGTGAAAGAATATATATCCAAAGATTTGCACAATTTTTCTAAAATAGCAGATGTACAAGCTCATAGCGCGGCACTCGGTGCCATGTTATGAGCTTGCAACCCAGTGTCAATTATCGAATGTAATCCTGGGCGCTATATACTCCCTCTGCCAACCTGGGGAGAGCAACGGACTGACCTCATGCTTCCTTCAGTGCATGACGAGTCCAAGCCGCTTCTTTTCAACTGACAGGGGGGAGTTTCCCCGGTTGGAAGTAACGTGTGGAAGGAACATGTTATTCCAACCAGTTTCTTTCCCCTCCATCAGGCTGGCCAGGGGGAGGCAGTATAGAGACCAGGACTACTGCATGTTTTTTGTGTGGGTACCTACCCTAGGGCAGTGGTTCCCAAAGTGGGGTCCTTAAGGGAGTTTCAGGGGGTCCCCAACTACATGATAGTTTGGAACCAAGTTTCTGCGCACAGCCATGACAACCGTGGAATTCTTCACAAAAGAGAGATGTCACATCACACCGACTGTGGCTCAAGAGGTAGAGCAGGTTGTCCAATGATCCATGGGTCGGCGGTTCGAATCCCAGCTCCTCCTGGCTACATGTCGAAGTGTCCTTGGGCAAGACACTGAACCCCAAATTGCTCCCGATGTGCTGGTTGGTACCTTGCATGGCTTCCGCTGCAATCGGTGTATGAATGTGTGAGTGAATGGGTGAAAGTAATGCACAATTTATGTAAAGCGCCATGGATAAAGGCGCTATATAAATGCACCATTGACCTTTCCACCTCTCGAGTATTGTTCACATTTTGCTGCTTTCGACGCGGTGCACCAAGGTCTGTAATTCGGAGAGCCGCGGCTACTTGTGGAACATCACATTATCCCATTTAGACCTGATAACTGATTCTACAAATGTCTTCTAAATCATGACAAAATCATGAGAAAAAACCTATGTTTCTATATGGCAGTGGTTCTCTATTTCATGTCACCTGTCAAGTTATATGTATTTGGCCGCCGACCCCCATCTGAAAATATGTTGTTGTCCCCCCCCCCCCCCCCCCCCCAAGCAAAGATTTGAGTTAAAAACGTTCGCTCTGAAAGAATATATATTCAAAGATTTGCGCCACATTTCCAAGATTTTTCAAACATAGCAGATCTACACAAGCTCGTAGTGCGGCACTCGGAGAGAGAGAGAGAGAGAGAGAGATACATCAATCCAAGGGTCATGCAATGATGCAGGTCTTCTGAAGGTATGCACGCACGCACGCACGCACGCACGCACGCACGCACGCACGCACGCACGCACGCACACACACACACACACGCACACACACATGAGACTTTTTGCAGCATGTCATGTTTTCACAATAAGAAGCCTGTGTTTCTGCACAGGAACTACACACACCACAAAGAACAAGTATAACTGTCAAAAGTATAGAGAGCCTTTCATTTAAAAGAGGAAATGTTTGTTCCGTTCCGTGCAGACTGCAGTCTCTCTCCGGTCATACAAACAGCATCGTCGTCTGATGGTGTCAGATATGAACACGTTATGGA
>NW_027637418.1:159494-169494 GCF_951216825.1 Electrona antarctica | reverse complement strand
GTAGCAGCTAGTGTGTGTGGCAGAAATGGATATAGGTCTGAAGTGGTAATCTAACAACTAGAGTAAAAGTACTATATTTGTCTCTGAGATGTGGTGGAGTAGAAGTAAAAATACAGATAATTGGAAATACCCCAGTAAAGTAAAAAAAAAAAAGAAAACGTAGAGTACTTGAGTTACCACTGTCCATTTGACTTCTTCTGGTAGTGTTTATACCAGTATTTGGATGGGTTTTTTCCCCACTGCAGCGACAACAGCCTTTGACAGCTGCAGCTGTCATTGTGGCCTGTTCCTCACAGAGGTCCTCGAAGACCTTCTGCCAAGCCATTAAATATATCAAGTGGCGAAATGTACGAGTGGACCTCCGCCATGCGCTCAACGAGAGCTACCATTTTGACGCGGAGAGTTTCACTGTGGGAAGGAGAATCATCACACATGGTGTGTCCGCGGTCAAAGCCAACAACAAGCAAGGGAACTTTGAAGCGGCCAGGCAGATGCTGGGGGAAATCTTACACCCCTTACAGGTATGTCTCATATCGTTGTCGTTATCGTTGTTCTGTTTGACAATTTATTTTCCCCAAATAATCTTGGTGTAAATTGTTTTCCTCTAATGTGAAGGACTTCTACAGTCACTCTAACTGGGTGGAACTGGGCAACAAACTCACAAACTCCAACCTAATCAGGTCTGACACCAGCATTGGCAACATTGCAGGTAGCCTACCAATATCTGTTTGGTTTAATATACAAAATGTGTTTAGCAAAAATCGGAATTCGGGCCAGAGAATTCTGCTCTGGTATCCAGGGAGAGTGCGTGCACAGTTTTCGCTTCGATCGGGCACTATGATCGTTAATTGCAAAATAAAAGTGTCAGGAAATTAGCATGTATGAGATACTTGACCGTGTAAGTTTATGAAATGCTTTATAATGGTGTGTTATTAAGGTTAAAGCAGTATTAATATTTGAGTGTTTACAACTATAATTATACAGTGTCATAATGTTTAAAATGCATTGTATATATGGGCTTCATAGAAAGCATTACCCAGGGATCAGTGTTGTCTGTCTGTCTTGAGAAACAGAAAACATCAGATACCCAGTTAGTGTGTTGCCATTATTGTGGTGATAAATTGCCATTTGTGCAAAAATAATTTGTGGAACTACTTTTCTACAGATGTTAACAGGGCAACCTGCCGGAACTGTGATGGAGATGACTGTAGGAACAATATTTTGGAAGACATCATACAGGAGAAAGTACTGACTTCAGGATACTTTGGCATTGTGCCGTTCTTCTCAACCAAACCAAAAGGTAAGACACTCAGTACAGTCACCTGTAGAGCACCGAAGTCTGACATCACTCAACACCTCCCAGGGCTAGTGGCAGTAATCAGGACCTCAGTACTCTATATTCAATGGTGGAAAAAGTACTCTAATTCATATCTGGGTATTTGGCTCGATGAAAGATTTACATTTAAATATCATATTACTGACCTTACAGCCAAACTAAGACAGAAAATTGAATTTAAAAGTGGTTAAGTATGTTTTGTAATAATAATCAAAATCTACAAAGTAAGATTTAAAATATGTAGGAGTAAAAGTACAATATTTGGATACGAGATGTAGTAGAGTAAAAGTAACCTAAGCTTTCTGAAAACCTTTCTTTGAGGTATTTGTACTTTACTACTTTACAATTTCCAAAGTACAAATACCTCAAAGAAAGGTTTTCAGAAAGCTTAGGTTAGGTTTTAGAAGGTTTTTTATTAAGACTCTGCCTCGGGTCTAAATGGGTTTGGTTAAAGGCATTTTAAACCATTTGATCACTGAGGCTGAGCTCACACCTTTAATGCACTGCATTGCTGTTGTGAGTGTCATGGCCGCCCCCAATGCATTTCCAATGGAGGTCACATGGTCTGTTGTATGGCTTTCAGCTGTGTTTCGACTGCGCCCCTCCCCCTCACACAACACAATGTTGTGTCAAACCATGTGACTCCCATTGGAAATGCATTGGGGCGGCCATGACACTACCCAACGAGCATAGAGCATTGCATTAACCATGTGAGCTCAGCCTGTGGCCTCACTCACACGGTTAATGCAGTGCTCTGCTTGTTGGATGAATGTTGTGTAGTGTCATGGCCGCCCCAATGCATTTCCAATGGAGGTCACATGGTTTGACACAACATTGTGTTGTATGAGGGGGAGGGGCGCAGTCGAAACACAGCTGAAAGCCATACAACAGACCATGTGACCTCCATTGGAAATGCATGACACTCACAACAAAAATCAGTGTTGCGACCGTGTGAGCTCAGCCTTAGTATGTTCTCAAATCTAACGGTGAACAGGGAAATGCAGCCACGGAGGCCCTGTCGACCGGACAAGCAGCATTGAGGCAAAAGGCGGGATCAGCAAGGACAAACGGACCTCCAGCCACGGTCATCTCCATTCTGAAGCAGCACATCTGGCAATAGCTGCTACCAGAGAGCTGCTGGAGGACATTGACGCAGCAGCCGGACACACAGACTTCCTACAGTACAGCATCTAACAATGCACATAATCCAGCGCTATAAAGTTAAAGTTGTTCACACAAAAACATGACTTCAATTACACACTCCATGAAGTCTTTTTTGAGTGGTACAGCCACTCCATTGCGTAGCTATGTGTGTACACACACACACACACACACACACACACACACACACACACACACACACACACACACACACACACACACACACACACACACACACACACACACACACACACACACACACACACATACACACAGGCCAGGAAGGAGGGCTTGTACAGTACAGGAGTACAGTACAGAACCACTAACTTCAGACTGGTCTGACTGGCGGAGCCTCCAGTATGAGTCTCCTACTGAACGATGACACTGTCCCGGTCACACACGTATTGGCTCAGGAATGTGACATAAACACAAATCTCATGAAATCAAGGCTGGGGTGTGTAATTGAAAATATTTTTTGGGTGAACTACACTCCTTTAACCACGTAAATACAGTTACAACTATACCGCCCTCTTTTTCCGTCTCCACCAAAAATAGCCGATCTACAAGCTCAAATGCGGCGCGTAGCATCAAAAGTTTAAACGACTTGAATAAAAATGCTACTTAGTTGTCTCCACCACCACCACCACCACATTTCTTTGACCTGCTTTGAGCTTGTAGATCTGCTATCTTTGGCAAATGTTCCCCCCCAGAATAGGCATGCATGGGGTTCAAGTGAAAAGTGTTTTCCATTTCTCTTTCTCTCGCCTCTTCTGTCAGGTTGATGGGGATCTCCAAGGGATCTAATAAAGCTCTCTGTTTTGTGATTGACGCCACGCCAAGCATGAGTGATGACATTGAGGCGGTGAAGGCAGTGACCTCTCTCTTTGACAGTAAAGTTGGAACACCAGACGAGCCCTCATCGTACATCCTAGTTCCCTTTAGAGATCCAGGTAGGATAGTTACAAAGTAAGAGAAATTAAAAAAAGAGATAGAAATAAGAAAGAGAGAAATAAACTTTACAGCAATGCTTAATTTGTAGCCATTTTCTCCTAAATGACTTGAGTCAATGGTGAACAGTTATTTGAGTTCCAAAAAGGGTAAACAGTGAATTGTTTAGATGGATCACCATTAACTTACGTACCATGAGATGGTCTATCTGAAGAGAAATTAATCTGTGACAGTTTACTTTTAATTCCAGGGAGTGTTCTGTGCTATATACTGTATTACATTCTAATCCATCAACAGTATTCTTATTGACCTCATGATATACCTCGTAATCCATGCCTCAAAAGTTTAAAAGACGTGAATAGAAATGCAACTTTTTGTCCCCCACTCTGAACGTTAGACTTTGGTCCACTGATGAGGACAACAGATCTAAACATCTTCAAAGCTCACATTAATGAGCTGATACTACAAGGAGGGAACAATGATTTACCTGAGATGAGTCTTTCAGGGCTTCAGGTAGAGTGGTGTGGACTGCTTCCCTGTTTGTTCTGCAGCTTTTATTCATACAAACCAGGGGTGGAAAGCATAGATATTATAAGAAATAGATGCCTCATTTGCCGCTGCAGTTCATTGGAGCGACGTGTATCCCAATGAAGGCGGAAGTGCAGTGCTGAAGGCTTTTTTTTTTTTTAACAAATCTTTATAACAGTCATGACAATATACATTACAATACAAGACAAACAAACAAACACAAACAAACAAAGTTATTAACAATACAACATCAGAGCCAGGGGGATTAGATTACTAACAGAAAACATTAAAGAGTGAACACAAAGCAACAGTTCTCCGCAGCTTTCTTATTTAGAAGGCATTTGCTGAAGGCGACTGCGTCGCTGCCCAAGTGACGTCACTCATGCGACTCCTCCATGTCTCTCGCTGTCACTCAAGTGACTACTGGCCAATCACAGCGCGTCTTTTCCGGGACTTATGTTACGCACGCGGAAGCTTGACAAGCTTCCGCCTTGCTTCCGCTAATGCTTCCGCCTTCAATTGGTGACACGCGCCTCAGAGCCGGAAAGGGCGTCTATGTATATATGTCTATGGTGGAAAGTAACTAAGTACATGTACTCGAGTACAAACATAGTGCTTTTACTCCACTACAATTAGTTGAAAACTTTAGTTACATATAGTTACTTTGTAGATTGTGATTCAACACTACTCCTTCCTTATTCTCTGTTGTGTTCATCTGTGTATAGCTGGCTTTAACCGGGGCCCCTCCAAACTCTGAGATCTTCCTCTTCACTGATGCCTCGGCTAAGGACAGCCACCTGAAGAGCACTGTGACCGCGTTGATCGAGCGCACCAAGACAGTGGTGTGTGGCTGCCATAGACAACAGTATATTGTTGCTCCTATCTTCATATTTTAACTTTGCGTTTTATTTTATTTTTTTGCCGTGCTGATCATACTACAGCGTCACACAAAAGTATCCGATATACAAGCTCCGGTGTGTTTTTAGCTTGTTGATCTGCTACTTTTGCTGTTAAATTTGAACCCTGACAAGAAACTGTTGTACATGTTTCCACCCAACAGAGACAATATAGTATTTTTTTTTTGAGGGGCGCTAGACCCTCCTAGGAATACAGCTTTTCGTCCCAACACGTGTCACATTTGCCATTGACAATGAAAGGAGAATTTACGTCGTATCTGTCTGAACAAATCGGCTTTTTGTGGCAACACAAACATTAAATGCCATTGACAATGAAAGGATAATTTACGTCATATGTGGACGAGCAAATCGACTTTTCTAAACGCAGTGCAACTGTTTTAAACTTTGAATATAAAGGCTATATCATGGTATCATCATGGTTAAAAGATAATAACATTTTACAAAGTTGACAAATTAATTCATGAGGAAGTATATTAATTGGATGATGTACGATAAGAGCGCCCAACAGAAGCCAAAGCTCCAATATGGTTCATTAAGTAATGTCTTATTCGTAAATATCAGAATAAATTCAGGTAGCTACAGTTGGAAGGTAATGTATGTCCCCCGGTGTAATCCTGGGCGCTACTCTCTGCCAACCTGGGAGAGCCCCGAACTGAGCTCATACATCCTTCAATTCACGAGGAGTATCACCTGACAGCGGGGAGTTTCCGTGGTCGGACTTATCGTCATTCCAATCCAAACAGTTCCTTCCTCTCCACCAGGCAAACCAAGCTCTAGCTTGTTAAAATTATTTTAAACTTCTCCATCAAGTCTGGTTCTGTCAAAAATCTAAATACATGTTTTCTACTATATAAAACCTGGAAAGCATCTGTCATTGCAGAGTTTAGGTACTGCCAGTGTGTATTAGGGCATTAAGCAACTAGTCGACTAGTTTACTAGTCGACTAGTTTACTAGTCGACTAGTACATCCACTAGTCAACCTTGTTGGTACTAGTTGACTAGTTGATAAGAAAATTTTGTAGGCCTCAAGATCAGGTAGATTATAGTTATAGTCACCATGTACACAGTTTTTCAATGTACAAATATTTATTTCCAAAAAAATAAAAATAAAATAAAAGTATTCTTTTAATTTATTTTATTTTTTACATATAAACAACTAGTCGACTAGTAAACTAGGCAACTAGTCAACTAGTAAAAATGACTAGAAGTGAATGCCCTGGTGTGTATACATTCTCAAAACTCTTAGGATCATCTGCATGTAGTCAGTAAGTGAGCCCAGCGTCCATGACATCATGGACACTGCTAAAATATCTAAAACCACATATCACAACAAAAAAACAGGAGGAAAGTGTTCTAAATCTTCTAAATGTCATTAAAGGACCACTTCACCACTTTTCAACTTCTCTTCCTATAATTGGTCCTAACTAATGTTTAGGATAAAATACCACAATTTTTTCCTACTCAGTCTGTGTCTCATAGGAAGGCTGTGGGCAGTTCAGAAACCCGTCCACCAGTGACATCATCGATGGTGAATCCAAGCTAATAGAAATGGCAGGCTTTCTTTTCCTGAAAAGTTGCAATGCAAAAGTTGAAGCCATCGTTCTCACGATAATACAAATCTAAATATATTTTAAAACAAATCTTGTTTAAAATAAATCTGCCTAATGATGATGTCACTGGTGGACGGGTGTCCGAACTGCCCAAAGCCCTCCTATGAGACACAGACTGAGTAGGAAAAAATGGTGGTGTTTTATCATGAACATTAGTGAGGACCAATTATATGAAGAGATGTTGAAAAGTGGTGAAGTGGTCCCTTAACATATTGTTTTGCAAAAAGGGTGAAGTGTCCCTTTTAATTACGAGAGCTACCACATTAAATTGATTTAATCTACATAATTGCATGCAGGTGAACTTCATGCTAACCGGCGTGTTTGGGCTCCGTCGTCGGAGACGGTCTGACATCGGCGTACAGATGGCCCGCATGAGCCAGACAGACGCCCAGGTCTACAGAGACCTGGCTCAGGCGTCTGGGGGAAACGCTATTGAAGTCACCAAGAGCGAGCTGCTAGAGGCCACCAGAATCATTACAGAGTCCTCTGCTTCCTCTCTGGTACTGTAATCTTCAAAAGAATCTGACGGCAACATCATTATGAATTCAACATAAAAGAAAATATATCGCCAACAGTGTTTAACAAACTATTCTAAAGTCATCAGCATAATTACCACTGATAAATCAACACTTATTGTTCTTAATTAATGAATATGTTTGCTGTAAATTAAAGCTACACTATTTGAGATATTTAAGCATTTTTAGTACTGTATATTTGTATTTGTCATTATGTTCTGATGAATTTAATATGAATGACCCCAATGGAAACAAGCTGTATGGCAGGCTTTTGGGGGTTTCAAATCCACTTAACAGACCTTGTATTGAACTGTACTTTAACTGGGCTTTTTTCTGCAACCTGTTAAAGTATTCTATCAATCAAGCAGAAATATAGCTTTTCAAAATCCTGTATGGGATTAAAAACTATCAGCACATCACCTCGAATTAACTTTACCACACTGAGCTTCAGTCATCTGGTACGGCCAGTGTTGCAAGTATCAAAACAGTTACCTCTCACAGCCACCAATGTGGCTTTAGTTGCGAACGCAGTGAGCATTTACTATGAGACCCAGCAGATCATGTCTGTCTGTCTGTCTGTGTGTCTGTCACGCTGTAACACCACCCGCCCACCACCAGAGGGCGCAGCTGTATCACACACAAAAACACACACACACAAAACTTAAAAAGGAAAAACTTAAAAAAAAACTTAACTTAAAAAAAAACTAACTTAAAAAAAAACACGCACGCACGCACACATACACACACTAAAAAAACTTAAAAAAACATTTAATTAAAAAAAACTTAACTTAAAAAACCTTAAAGTACGTAATTTATTCTAATTGTTGTTATTGCAATTTACGAGCTGCGTTCGCTTCCCGCGTTTGCGCGTCTTACTTGTGCTAGGACCAGATTAATCATTTTTGTTTCTATACTACTGTAGGTGACCATTCTGCAAGCTGCCAGAACCCCAGGAAGGCCCGCTAATTTCACCTTCTCAGTAGACGAATCAGTTACAAACCTAATCCTCTACATCACAGGACGCTCCATGAGTTTCAGTCTTATAAACCCAGAAGGTAAAACGGAGCTTCCAACTCTCACGCAATGAGCGTGGGATGCACGCAAATTCTTCACACGCACGCAAAACTGTCAAGTCATGCACCACTGAGACATCCACTTCTGCCGGTATTTGAGCGACAAATAATTCAATTATTGTATCTGAACTGAAGTAGCCCCGTGCCCATTGACTGTAGTGAAAAGCAGCAATGATGGGTGCGTGTGTGCGTCTCTTCACTCTTGTGTGAGGGACGCTGCGCACATTTACGCATGTCATTCCATTGATCATTTAGGCCACCAGACGTCACTGACAGGAGGATCAACAACATAGATCTTAACACTTTGATTGCTACAGGATCTCGGCAGGCCTATTTTGATGTTGCTACCGTTTAACATTGCACAAAGGCCTTGTTCGGGGGCCCACAGCAAAATGTTCTCTTATAGCGAGAATCACACGCATACATCAAAAGAAAGCTGAACTTGTCCACTTCAATTTAAAAAATACATTTTGATTTTACCATGTTCCATTCGGGAGATATTGACCTTTTTGCAACACCTGCATTTGCCTGAAAGTGGTTATCTTGAACAGCGAGCAGAGTTATGGATGGTTTAAAGTCAGAGACATTGACAGGCAGATATACAATTGAACCAAATAAATATCCTATACATCCTATACACCGAATGAAAGCCCTGAATGTGTGCTTTTACGAGGAAAACAGTATACATTGATCCCATCTACAGTTAGACAGTAATTGGTTGTTGAATGCAGCTTGTGCCCACCAGATAACTTCAGAGAAGACATGGGCGTGAACTCCTCAATATTCACAAAATAAGGCCTATAGCGACATATAAATACTATATACCGTATGAAACAGAAGACTCTCTGCTTTCATAAGAAAAAAATCACACCTGTGTGAACTGAGTGGTGTAAGGTTTTATATAGCATGATCAGCTGTGGTCTGACGTAATGTCTGACGTAATGAAATAAGGTAAGGTATTATGTAGCCTGATCAGCTCTGATCTGACGTAATGAAATCACACCCGGATGTGATTTCACAACTGGCTTTTTCTGTGCAGAGAAAATGACCATGGTTGCTACGGTCATCCAGTTCACCCGGTGTGATTTAATTACGTCAGAAATTATTTTGAACATAGCAACCATGCTCATTTTTTTCTGCACACAAAAGCCAGTTGTAGGAGTGGTTTACACCACTCAAAAACTTCTACTGTAGTAATAATAAAAATCACACCCATGTGAAGTGAGTGGTGCAACTCTGTCCCATATTCTGTTCTCTGCTTATTCAATACAGCTCGCTATATACGGACTGAGGCAGAAAGTCATGTAAACCTTTTATTTACAGTTTGGTCTGTAAACTTCTACTGTAATAATAAAAATCACACCCCTGTGAAGTGAGCGTTGCAACTGTTCTGTACTTATTCACTACAGCTCGCTATATACGGACTGAGACAGAAAGTCATGTAAACCTTTTATTTACAGTTTGGTTTGTAAACTTCTACTGTAATAATAAAAATCACACCCCTGTGAAGTGAGAGGTGCAACTGTTCTCTACAGTTGCACCGCGCAACTGTAGAGAACAGTTGCACCGCTCACTTCAAAATAAAAGGTTTACATGACTTTCTGCCTCAGTCCGTATATAGCGAGCCGTATTGGGGGGCGGACTTTTCTCCGACACCCTTATAGCCGACGGGACAATGGTCCGACAGTGTCGGACCATTGTCCGAAATACCGACTTTTTACTCCAACGGTCCGACATGCCATTAGCAAGACAGAAGTTCCCGCAATAGTCCGAAAACCGTAGTTTAGACGAGGCAATGTTTAGACGAGGCAATAGTCCGACACGGGACACCGAGCGTGCAGCGCGCAACGGCAACGCAAGTGACTGCGTGCGTGCGTGCGGAGGCAACAAAGGTGAGTGTGCGTGCGTGGGC
>NW_027637418.1:157500-159294 GCF_951216825.1 Electrona antarctica | reverse complement strand
CATACATTGTTCACTATGTAGAATCCAAATTTGGACCCATGGACTTACTCACTGGCTTCCTTGTACAATATATCAGTCCCGGAATCCTAATATTCTGCTAAATTAGAGGTTTGTGTTATGTATGACTCAGGTAAAATGGATGGTAGTGTATAACTTAATATTGTTGGAGGTTTAGTGTGTGTGTGTGTGTTTGGGGGGGGGGGGGGGGGGGGGGGGGGTGTCAACGTACAGCCAGGGCACACTGGTGGCACCGCTCCTGTGAAACTCAGCATGGGGTTCAGTATCAGCTGAGTAATTTGTTGGGTGTAGCTAAATAATTCAGTGTCCCAAATGTTGTCTAATAAGGCCTGCATCTTTTAGCTAGATTACATGTAGTGTACCATGTATGATGTTCAGTTAGACAACCGTGCCTGAATTGACAGGGTACCAGCACGGCCAATGGTAAGGGGGCTATACATGACTTATTCATGGTCTTACCAACATGGTGTACAGATCGCACGGGACTTAAATTATACTGGATGGGCTAGGTGTAGATTTTATTGTCGAACCTAGTCGTATCCCATACCTTATTGTGCATGATGGCGGTAAAAGGATAATCCCTCTTCACTGAATACAGATAATGATCATACTGTGATACCTTGATTACCATTCACCAAGATGTCTAATATGGACCCAGGACCGCCTAAATTCAAGACTGACTGGAGCAAGTGTTGTCTTTGCAAAGAGAAGAATAGTATGAGCTCTCATCACCACATGCAAGACAATCACAACAACAACTAATTCCCCTGGTGGTGACATTGAATAAACTCTGAGGAGGAACAAGGCGCAATATCACGAAGGTTGTCGCATTATGTTCAACAACACGAAACTGGAGAGAGTGAGAACCACAAAACGAAAAGCAGAGAGTGATCACCCAGTGGAATGCCAGACCAAGTGGAGTAGAACCAGCATTAAAAGCCAAAGATGTTTCAGATGTGACGCATACTCTGAACTCACAAGAAAGCTATGACGATGAATCTCAATAAGAGAGTTAATGAATGTGCCCAAACTTTAAATGACGGAAAACTTCTTGCAAGACTCAGTGGTGGAGATGTTATTGCTCCAATACCATGCTGCATGCTTGGCAGACCTGTACAATAGAGAGAGGTCGTACCTCACAACCACAAAGAGACTGGAAGAGGAACATTCAACTGAAGAGGATGCCCAGTTGCCCACCTACAGGAATTCTCAGAGCTAGTCACATATCTAGTGGAGATAGTCCTTCAGTACTCCGACTTGCAGACATATAGTTCACCTGTACGCCCAGTGCCTGGAACAGCTGGGTGTTGATGCATTTGATGTTTTATGTCAATTTAATGGACAATAAAGTTTTCTTTATCTTTATCTTTATCTTTGTTGGAAAAGAGACTGGCAGAGATAAGTCTCATTCATTGTTTTAGGTAATTGAAATATCCATTCTCTCATTGTAGGATGATGAAGTGATGTTGTTGAAATCCTGCTCGTCTTGCTGGGTCGGAAAGACATGCAACGCACGCACACGCATGCACACGCGTACATGCACACACACACACACACACACACACACACACACACACACACACACACACACACACACACACACACACACACACACACACACACACACACAGCAGGTGGGTACACCGATACTGATTTATTTATTTTTACTGCTGCATCGTGACATCCTTGTGCCATCATTATAAGCCACATTGAGTTGTTGGTATACGGAAGAAACGCAAAACTATAATGGAATGTAACAATGGTGGAGGTTTCACA
>NW_027637418.1:117500-152500 GCF_951216825.1 Electrona antarctica | reverse complement strand
TACATCACATATATAAAATGCATTTATCATGAAACATACGTAAGCTAAGAACGTAACTAGAACATATCTATATAATGACACTATACATATAACCTATACATATATACTATACTATGCTATACATATGTACTATGATGTGCTATGACTACATACAATGCAATTATTGTGCTGTCTACATGACATGCTATAAGTCTGTTTCAAATGCTATCTAAGTCTAAAAGCCCTCAGGTGTCTACTGGTTAATAGTGTGTGTGTGTGTGTGTGTGTGTGTGTGTGTGTGTGTGTGTGTGTGTGTGTGTGTGTGTGTGTGTGTGTGTGTGTGTGTGTGTGTGTGTGTGTGTGTGTGTGTGTGCGTGCGTGCGTGCGTGCGTGCGTGCGTGCGTGCGTGCGTGCGTGCGTGCGTGCGTGCGTGCGTGCGTGCGTGCGTGCGTGCGTGCGTGCGTGCGTGCGTGCGTGCGTGCGTGCGTGCGTGCGTGCGTGCGTGCGTGCGTGCGTGCGTGCGTGCGTGCGTGCGAGCGTGCGTGCGTGCGTGCGTGCGTGCGTGCGTACACATTATTTTTACTGATTGAACGAGGACATCAGCTCAACTCCACCAAGTGGGATCAATGCACTAATCTATTGATCTTCCATCCCTGTCTAAAGTGGTTTACTTGTCTCTCTGCTTGTCTCTCTCCAGAGTTTCCAGTCTCTCTCCAGTTCCACTGGATCTCCAGTCTCACCCAGTGTGCTCATCTGTCCTCTGAGGTTCTTCACAGATGTGACTGATGTCGTGTCTGGTCTGAGAGACCAACTAGACAACATCCTGAAGACAACTTGGCCACAGATAGCAGAGAGAGATGACATTTACGAATTAAGTAAGAATATTACTCAAAGGAGAG
Source organism: Electrona antarctica (assembly GCF_951216825.1). Taxonomy (NCBI): domain Eukaryota; kingdom Metazoa; phylum Chordata; class Actinopteri; order Myctophiformes; family Myctophidae; genus Electrona; species Electrona antarctica. The sequence continues at coordinate 151,622 of NW_027637418.1, read as the reverse complement.
GTGACATTTCAATGTGTTTATAGTTTTTCTAAGCAGTACAGTACATTTCTAAGTGTTGAATGGATTATAAACAGGTGGAAGTATGTCTAGGAAGGATAGGCTACTAAAGCCTATACTGTAGTATGGGGGACAGTACAGTATGTTTGTATATCTGCTATTTGTTTAATAGCCAACCTATTAGTGTTGATTTTCACAGCAAATTGATTAGTTTTAGTCATACTCTTTTGAATTCATGTTCATTTAGTTCACATTTTAGTCAACTGAAGTATTTTACTGTTAGTCGACTAAATATACGATTTTATGTTCATGTTTTTATGTAATGTATTTTGGCAGGCCTTTATGTTGTCATAATAGCTGATTTTACACTTGGTTGCATGCTGAACATAGCAGACCTACAAGCTCACAACGCGTCGCGCTGAGACGTGCTTGTGAGTTTGTAGGTCTGCTATTTTCAACATGAAACCAAGCATAAAATTACTGATCTGATACTATGGAGCTGTAATAGCTTTAACGTTTTGACCAAACACTTGAGTTGGATCCGTTCTTCAGTGTGACATCATGATGACGTCCACTGTTTTCTTGTGTCTCCAGTGTGTGCAGTTGATGTTTTGCATCCAGTGCTCCGCTGGATGCCTCAGACCAGGAAGGACTTCTTACAATGTGAGTCCATGTTGATGTTGTTTCTGAATGTTGACGTTTCACTCTGATGTGTTGTCATTTAACCCATTTAGGCCTGACATCAAAATTTAATTTAAGTTTTCTGAAAAACCTTATGTTTCTGTATCAGTGTTCAAGGACCCCGAAAATGACATGTAATATGCCTCCGCCCCCCCATCTGAAAATATGTTGTTCCAGAAGCAAATATTTGAGTTAAAATGTTCACTCTGTAATAATATATATTCAAAGATTTGAGGCACATTTTCACGATTTAAAAACAAATAGCAGACCTACAAGTTCATAGCGCGGCACTCGGTGCCGCGCTATGAGCTTGTAGATCTGCTATTTTTCAATAGCTAAAGTATAACATAATGCTTTAGTTTAAAACACCAAAAGGGGTTCCCGCCCAAAATGGGTTAAAGCTCTAATGAGTTTGATCTGAGAGACTAACTAGTCTAAACACAATGAGGTTCATGAGGTTTGGATTTTCTCTTGTCGTGTTCTCACAGATTCCTCTCCTCTGTCTCTGGACATCAACACAATGCACAAACATCTCTCCCTGTCAGAGGAGAAGAGGAAGGTGACTTTTACACGACAACAACAACCTTACCCTGATCATGTAGAGAGATTTACTGTCCGTCAGGTGTTGGGTACAGAGGCTCTGTCTGAACGTCGTTACTGGGAAGTGGAGAGGAGTGTTAGAAGGGCTCGTATAGCAGTCTGTTATAAAGACACCGACAGACAAACCTACTTTGGAGACACTGATAAATCCTGGTGTTTAGACTGCTATGATAAAGACTACACGTTCACACACAACAGTGTTAAGACTAAAGTGTCAGGGCCTGTCTCCTCCAGAGTGGGGGTGTACCTGGATCACAAGGCAGGTACTCTGTCCTTCTACAGTGTTTCTGACACAATGACCCTCCTCCACACAGTTCAAACCACGTTCACACAACCTCTCTATCCAGGGATAGGGGTTTGGGGGAGCCATGGAGATACAGCAGAGCTAGTGTAAGACATGGTAGATATATGGTTAAGAACACTGATGACGATATTCAGTTGAAAAGTGAGTTTTCTTCATTTGATTCTAGACTCTCCCTTCTAGATGAAGCGTGTGTTAGAATGATGTGTCACCATCATGATCAATGGATCAATTGATTGTGTTCCGCTCAATGCATTTCTTTGCAGATCAATCATTCTACAGTATATTCCCTGTTATCTTGTTGATGTTACTACAGAGCCCTCTGTCAGTTATTTAGATTGGTTATACTTTAATAGTAGTGTAATGTTGGTGCAACATTGTGTTCTCATTGTGTTCTCATACCCATGTACCTGTCTAAATACTTCCTTAATGTCAACGAAGTCCACTCCCACAACACCAGAGGGAGTTCAACAAACCATGTGCCAGATTCGGTACAAACAAGGGATTAAATTAATTTCGCTCCTATGCCACCAAAATGTGGAACGCCCTACCAACAGTCATTAAGACATGCAAATCCCTTGACTCCTTCAAAACGGCTCTCAAAGGGCACCTACGGACGGCTGCAATTCGAAACTGGCCCCCGTAAAATCTGAATCCCCCCCCCCACCCCTGTTTCCCCTCACTGTATATATTTCTTTTCCCTTTTCACCTCCTTTGATGATTTATTTTTGACTATATAGTTGTGTATATTCGTACGTCTCTAAATGTTTTGATGAATTGAAAATGGTGGGCCCTATTGTAAACAAGTGTAATGCTTTGAAATGTACTCTAATTCTGCAAACTGTTAATAAATCAATCAATCAATCAATCAAGGTACACACACCTGTTTTTGATTCAAACTAAACGTAATGCCTCAACTCCTACATGATTGATTGATTGATTGATTGATTGATTGATTCTTTATTTAAGTGTCATGCTTCCGAAGAAGCCCAGCCCATATGGACTTACAGGACACTTTTTACAGTTTACATAAACAATTACAATAAACCGACATGACCTACAATTGACCTACAATTCAAAGTTCAGTTTGATTATTTTTGGGGTTCACAGTTTAAATGTGATTATGTTGGGGGTCCCAAGTTCAATTTGATTATTTTGGGGGGTCCCCAGTTCAATTTGATTCTTTTGGGGGGTCCCCAGTTCAATTTGATTCTTTTGGGGGGTCCCCAGTACAATTTGATTATTTTGGGGGTTTTCAAATGTTTTTTTTTTGTGGCTTTCGCCTTTATTCTATATATTTTATGGAGGGACAGACAGTAGGCTGACAGGAAATGGGGAGAGAGATGGGGGGTGACATGCAGTAAAGGCCCTCGGGATCGGGAGTCGAACCCGCGGCACACCGCCAGACTGGATTACCAGCCAAGGCGCCCGGACCACTGAGCCATGGCCCAGGCCGGGGGTTGACAGTTTTAATGTATTATTTTGGGGGGTCCCCAGTTCAATTAGATTATTTTGGCGGACATTGAATGGTTTAATTCATATAGAGGACTTTGTGACCATCGGGTAATCAATATTTTTTCATTAACTTTATTTCATTTACACTGATTTGTTTTTCGAAAATAAATTTGAGCATGTGGCTGCAACCTCTAGCAGAGTGTTTGACTTATTTTGAAAAGAGTGTGTGTGTGCGTGTGTGTGTGTGTGTGTGTGTGTGTGTGTGTGTGTGTGTGTGTGTGTGTGTGTGTGTGTGTGTGTGTGTGTGTGTGTGTGCGCACGCGTGTTCCATGGGCAATAATATCATGAATGATAAAATAATGATTAAATATCAAACATAGTATAAATAAATATCATTATAACTTAATATAAACATTTTTGCCAGTAATCTTCAATCCATCTTCTCCATAAATGTAATTCCTTTCCATCAGAGGCTTCCACACTTGTGAGGCGTTTGGCATGACACGAGTGTGAAAACATACATTCATAATGAATGACATCATTGACATGCCATGACGACCCCCAAAAAGATATGTATTCGGCCGCTTACCCCCATCTGAGAGGTGTTTGTGCCAGGGACCCCCAAAAATATATGTATTCTGCCGCTTACCCCCATCTGAGAGGTGTTTGTGCCAGGGACCCCCAAAAATATATGTATTCTGCCGCTTACCCCCATCTGAGAGGTGTTTGTGCCAGGGACCCCCAAAAAGATATGTATTCGGCCGCTTACCCCCATCTGAGATGTGTTTGTGCCAGGGACCCCCAAAAATATATGTATTCTGCCGCTTACCCCCATCTGAGAGGTGTTTGTGCCAGGGACCCCCAACAAGATATGTATTCGGCCTCTTACCCCCATCTGAGATGTGTTTGTGCCAGGGACCCCCAAAAATATATGTATTCGGCCCCTTACCCCCATCTGAGATGTGTTTGTGCCAGGGACCCCCAAAAAGATAGGCCTATGTATTCGGCACTGTTGATTTTGTACTATTACGAAAAAAATTCGTCGACTACCTTTTTTCTTTTTTATGGAGGGACAGACAGTAGGCTGACAGGAAATGGGGAGAGAGATGGGGGGGGAAGACATGCAGTAAGGGCCGTCGGGATCGGGAGTCGAACCCATGGCACACTGCCAGACTGGATTGCCAGCCAAGGTGCCTGGACCACTGAGCCATGGCCCAGGCCTCGACTACCTTTTTTCACTGATGAAAACTAAATGGAAACTAAACTGAAAACTAAGCTATGGTGACTAAAACTAAGAATAAATATATTGACAATTTCTTCAACAAATAAAAACTAGACTAAAATGTTTAAGGGACTAGTGGACAAGAGATCCAATATAAGTAAAAGACACAAGTCATTTTACACGCGTGTTTTTGATCGTTTGAATGTGAGCTTGAACAAACCTCACGATACGAGTAAGAGAGGAATGTACTGAACCACACTGATCATAGGTGAAACATATTCTACCCAATAAAATATATTTATAATAAGATGTGCTCCAATACTTTTCATGACATAGTCCCTTTCAAGAGCAGTGGACCTCTATTTTTATTAGCAAGAGATTAATCAAACACTATTATGTTGGGTTGATAGTGTCCTCAAACCAAATACATAATAATTATGCCTGTACTCAAGAAGAGAAAGCAAAAATACTGCATGCCTAGAAGCAAACAAATGGTGAACACTGCCCCCTTGTGTCCAAAATGAAACATAACCTGACATAGTCCCATATAATGCAACTTTGCATTCACACTTGTTTATTGTATTGAATGTTTAAGCATTCTACAAGTTTAACAAATACATGTTCAATTCTCACTGGAAAGGATTGACACAGTGAGGCTTGGAAAGGGAAAGCTACTGATTGTTATGAGGTCCTATTCAGAGGTGTGTGTTTTTAATGAATGCTCCTTCCAGAATACAGTAGCCTAGCCTGTGTTGTGTATTCAGAATACAGTAGCCTATGCTTACATAGAGCCAGTTGCTTTGCTGTCAAAGCACACAAGGTGTTACTGTTGACCGTTCCGTTGATGAACAGAGAGTGACCATATTCCATTTCTCCCTTTAATGCTGACCAGCTGTTTTAACAATCATTAATGAAGTTGTAATTAAAATACACCGGAAGGTAACAGACTGTACAATGACATATTATAGGCCTGTCATTTGGTCTCTACACCTAGTAAAGTGTGTATAATTTGAAACGTGAGCCTTTTCATCTGGACCACTATTACTGTAGGAGAGGTTTTATAGCACACCCCAAATAATGTCCTTCTAGAAATGCAGCACGAAGACTTTTCTTTTCTTTTCTTTTCTTTTCTTTTCTTTTCTTTTCTTTTCTTTTCTTTTCTTTTCTTTTCTTTTCTTTTCTTTTCTTTTCTCTTTATACAGTGAAGTCAAGACCTACATAACCAAAGGATCTGGGGGAAATGATTGTGTTTCTAAAGATAGATCATCAATCATAATGTCTCAGAATGTGACATATTATGCATGAGAATTAGACTAAGTATGTATCAGAAACTGATTCCCTGGGAAAGTTAAAAAGAAAATATGTCAGATGCATCATTCTTCTTAAAGAAATATATTGTGCAAAGTAGAACATTTTAAGAACCTCCCGCCCCTGCGGGCAGAGATTGAGAACTCTAGTCCTCAGTCATTCCCTCTACACACTATAATAATAATAATACACTTTATGTATATAGCACCTTTCAAAAGAACATTAAATTAAATTAATCATTATTGAAACATTGAAATTAATCATTATTCACTGCCCGCTTCACGCTCCGAAGGGAATAATTATCACAACTCTTCATCGTGGTTAGCGAGACCAAACACTTTAGAAACTCATCTCTCAAGTTGAAAACTATAGAAATGATCCCTGAAAGTATAGTCTTAACATGAAAGTGGGTGGAAACGACTAGTGATTCATGTGAATGTCACTTACAGTAATGGTTGGTCAGTGAGAAATCCTGAAAAGCATTTCAACGTGATTTGTCCACACAAGATGTGAACAAACAGGCCACATCTCAGTTCTGTGCATAACATGTGTAATGTGATGACTCTTGAACTGTGACTGGTAGCCTATTCCATCATGTTCTCTGTAAGAGGAGCTGTGTAGTATTGTCAATGTATGGTGTGATCTGTCTATGTATTGTGTTGTGATTTCTTTGTATCCTGAATTCCGTCCGTCCGTAATTTGTAATGCGAAAATGGAAGCCATTGCAGGGTGGCAGTAAGACCATCACCTACTGCACAGGTGGTCTTCAGATCAAATTGCCTTTTTTTCTCTCCTGCAATTTACCTTTTTGTCCTGCCTCCCCTCGAGGCTCCACACACTGACACTTTTTGAGTAAGAGATCACAAGCAGTTGGATAGGTACATCATTCTCACGTGGCAGCGGTGGATGAACGGATAGCGGCACGGTCTTGATACCGGAAGGTTCCTAGTTCGAATCAGCCGTCCGACACGTTAAAATTACCACCGCTGAAGTGCCCTTGAACAAGGCATTGAACCACTACGATGAAATGTGTTCTATGAGCAGGGCCTGGCTGGAAACAAGTTCTTGAGCTTAGCCCAGATACCCTGGGTAAATATAGATTTCATTTCATTTCATTTCATTTCTCATCCACTGTTATCACCTACACAGGGGCCCCTCAAGGTTGTGTCCTCAGTAGAGTTCTCATCGGGCCTGAAAATGAAGGCCCGGCCCTACCCTACCCTAACTGGGTCGGCCCGAGGCCCACCCTAACAATTACCATAATGTCAGGCCCGAAAAAGCCAGAGTGAAAAAAAAGAGAAAAAAAGGAAAAAGAAAAATGCCACTATATTGCCGCGGCTCCGTGGATTATTGAGACGACCGTGTCAGAGAACGCACTAATAGTCTAGTCGCCGAAATAAAGGATTTATGTAACTCACGTTAATTGGTTGATAATGTTCCATTTCCAACCTTCTAATGGTTTCCAGCAATTTCCAGGGGTGAGTAAACATCTTCTGAATCAAAGTAGAAGCGATCCTCTGAAGTGACGCAGTTAATTATGTCCAATAGGCTACTGTCCCGTTAACAAAGTGCAACTTTTTCATCATTCACCGTTGTGCAACAGTCCCGAACAGAGCTATACAATATTATGACAATTGTCAACTTGGCTATAATCTAATAGGTTACTGTAGTCTGTATAGTTTACATTAATCATTGCCTCTCAAACCCACCACACGTAATGTGCCTTGCCTAACCAAAAGAACAGACATACAAACCATCAACATGCCGCTCGATGGCGTGTCGAGTCAGTCAACAGCTTGCATATCTTTTATTTTGGGCAGTGGTCACAACGAGGCGCGCTGCGCTACGATGGGGAAATTAAATAGCTGTAGGCCTACAGCGCGCTGCGATACGATTTGTAAACCAAATAGCTGTAGCCTAACAGTGTGACTGTAACATTGCTTGGTCATCATGTAACTATATTCCGTGTATGCAGGCGCTTTCATAGTTATATGGAGCATTTACCGTGGTGACGTTGATTAGGTAGCCTAATTTAGCTTATTCACCCAGCTGGGTTCAACGAGACAGCAGTGTCTCGTTAAGCCCCGACGTTTCCAAAACGAGCTATTGCGGATGAATCGATAGTCTTATAAAACATTTAAGCATATGGCAAGTTAACTTAAGTTATATAGTTGATGCTGAGCAATAAGCAGCTCATTTGGTTGGCAAACCAGAGGCCAGCCAGTGGTAGCAAGTTCAACAACCACCGTTCTATTCTGTCACTTTGGTGCGCTGCTGCTGACCATCGCCTCCTCCTCCTTCAGTCACATATAGTATAATAGCCAAACTGTAAAAGTTAATCGCCAACATTCACCAGCTCAGCCCTCTTCATATTAAATAAATACATTACACAAACAACAGAATTGTTATTTTTGTTATAATACAATTATTAAAAAAAAAAAAAAGAAATCACGGAAAATCACAGAGCCCAAGGCTCGGCCCGGCCCGACTAATTATCGTGCATTTTGGGCCCGGCCCTACCCGAACATGTCGGGCCGGGTTCGGGCAGAGATTGAGAACTCTAGTCCTCAGTCATTCCCTCTACACACTATAATAATAATAATAATAATAATAATAATACACTTTATGTATATAGCACCTTTCAAAAGCGAGTTTACAAAGTGCTTCACAACACAAATTACAACAAATCACAAAAAGCAAAGGAAGATAACAAGCAAAATGTATTGTTTTGTTTGTATTGCACTTGTCAAAGTGAGTTGTATATAAACCACATACCACTTTTTGGAGCTCGCCCCTTATGGAACTTTTATTCCACGTCAGAAAGACACATCATGTTTTTACATTTTGAACCTTACGTGAATTAAACTATTTATTCAGTTATATCATGACATTGTGCATTATGAACTTAAGGCAATTCAATCTTTTTAACAAGAGCACTTAATACACAATCACTGGTTCAGTGCAGTTAACATTATGACATGATGTTATTTGTAATGGTCACCTTCAGCCACTAGATGGAGCTCCTGCTCCTCAAAGTGTATTTAGCGTTGACATTGTTGGGCTAGAGAACAATTAAGTTGAGCTGTAACATGTATGACTGACAATCATCATCATCATCATCATCATCAGAAGGAATTATGCACACACACACACACACACACACACACACACACACACACACACACACACACACACACACACACACACACACACACACACACACACACACACACACACACACACACACACACAATTTTATTTGGATCTGCACAAGAGGCGCAATAATAGATCCAAACCCTGATCAGAAGTGTGGACAAGGACAGATACATGCACACCGCACAGACGAACAGTCTGGTGAGACGTAGGAGGACACTAGGCAGGAGGCAAACCATAGTCCTAGAGACCTCTCAGTGCCTGAGAGGTCTCTAGGACTATGGTCACACAAGGCAGAGAGAGCTTCCTGTTAGTTCTGGCCAGAGAGAGGACAGTAGGCGGATCCGCGGGGGGGTGCCCTGGGCGTGGCGGTCGCTGGGGTGTGGTCAGCACTGGTTTGCTGCACCTGGCCGGCAGGTTTCGAACCACAGCCTGTTGGCCAGGTGTGGCCATCTCTCCCGGTGCTGGTTGTGCCTCGGTAATGGCTGCGCCCGGGGTGCCCCTCCGTGGACTTGTCTATAGCTGGAAGCCTGGAGGAGAGGGGCAGTGACTTGGCCAATCACTGCTGACCCGCCAACTGGAGAGTGTAGTGGTTGAGGGTTGAAACACTCTATGAAGGTTGGAGACCACCTGATGACCTCTTCCAGGCCAAGGCATCTATTAGAAATGGATTATATTCACGTCTTTATGTATTTACAAACAGAAGAAGGTTACATTACGGTTCAACCAGGTACAACTGATACACAGAGGAAAACAGATAGCACATTGATGACATACGGTACTACTACTTCACACTACTAGACAGGGTGTGTTTTTATTTTTATTTTTTTATGCCAGTTAAGGATAAATTAAACATCGCCTTCTCCAGATAGACAAGACTGCTCATAATAGCTGAGACAGAAGAGTATTTAGCCAACTTTTTTGCATTTGTAGTTTGCAATCCATCAAATTGCAGGCCTAGACATATTTCACTTTTTGCACAATGCACATTCAGATACTGTACTTTTTATACTTTTAATACAGTAAATCAACACCAACCACCACCTCTTCCTCTTCCTCCTCCTCTCCACCTCCTGCTCCTCCTCCTCTTCTTCCTCCTCGTCCTCAAGGTGCCAGTATCCTACTATTACTGAGATAATAAACATCTCTCTCTCTCGTTCTTTGTCTTGCTGTCAACGCCATGGTATGCTGTTCACATGCCGTTCACCCACGTGACACACACACACACACACACACACACACACACACACACACACACACACACACACACACACACACACACACACACACACACACACACACACACACACACACACACACACACACACACCTGTCTGTCTGTCTGGTCGCATTAGTCTGGTCATTTACGGTTGTGACTGTTTCTTTATTTAACTTCATAAAATTAAGTTTGATTCAAACAATATTCTCAGAATGCTTTCAGCAGATTTCTTCTTACAGTGTCAATTAGAGTGCTTTTTATGTAATGTCTTCATCTAACTCAAATAAGAGCCACAGAATCAAGTACACAATTATAGGATATTGAGTATTTTTATTTACTTCATATTTGTGTTTAAAAATAAAAACTACTTGACAACAGTATAGACAAATATCAGCAGCATCATTACACAAATACAAAGGCAGCAGCATTATGCAATTAGACGTGTGTGTGCGTGCGTGCGTGCACGTGTGTGTGCGTGTGCAATGCTTTCAAAATATGCAGACAGAGCGCACAAATATACCCTGCTTTTTATGGCTATAAGCTTCAATAACATTAATCGCACAAGGAAACATGATTTCTGGGAGCGGTAGGTAGCCTACTGTGCAGAGATACAGCAGATATGACAGGCAAGGCTCATTTCAACAAGCCACCTGTTGCAATCAGGCAGAAACTTTGTATCTCCATATTTCCAGTGGTGGAAAAAAGTACTCAAATGTTTTACTTAAGTAAAAGTATCAATACTGCAATAATGTACTCCGTTACAAGTAAACGTTCAGAATTCAATATGTCCTTGAGTAAAAGTACCAAAAGTAGAAAGTACTCATGCAGAATGTAGCCATGTCAACATTTTAAATGTACACACATCTTTTGAAAATAGCAGATCTACAAGCTCACAATGTGTCGCATCGCAACGCATTTTGAGCTTGTAGATGTAAAGCCTATATAGGGCTGAAGTGGTTAATGTATGTTTTGTAATAATAATCAAAATCTGCAAAGTAACTAGTAACTAAGGTTTTCAGTACTTAAGTAAATTTAATTGCCTGATGTTTTGTTACATGAATGCACTACTTCAACATGCATGTGTGTCGCACAAAAGTAGTGAAGATAGCAGATCTACAAGCTCACAACGCCTCGCAATAAGTTGTGAACTTTTAGATCGTCTATTTTCACTATTTCAAATCGTTGTTAGAATAATAATCAAACATTAAGGGTTTACAAGATCAATTCAATGTGCTGTACACAAAACATCAAGCAAATGACACATTCTAAAATAAAATTAAGATACAATGTAGCCTAGTATAAAGCTCTTAAGATATTTTTAGCAACATATCCAGCTCAGTTTGTCGCTTGTGCTGAACAAACCCATTCTAAAGACCTGATGATTGTCATTGTCACAGACTCACAGGGAATTACACATTAAGCTATAGGTTTTACAAATTCGACACTAACTCTGGGGGAGCCCGGGTATGAACTGGGAACCTTGCGGTTCCCATCCGGTCACTCTACCCCTGAGCCACTGCCGCCCCTTGAATGTACATACTGTACATTCAAAAAGTGTATTTATTCTCTCATTACTGCATTACTGTATTGCAATTCTGGCTAGACGCCACTTTTTATTTAATTGTCAAAGTATTTGTATACTCTGCACTGAAGTGACAATACATTGAATCTAATCTAATCTAAATCTAATATCTACACATTAGAACATTAATTTGTTGTTTTTTTCTTCTACAGGATTTTGACACTATTTTGGTTATTTTAATTCTGTAAAGCTCCCAAGGTTTTGCAGTTTGAAAACAGAATATATATAGAATATAGATAGAAACAGTTTAACACTTGCATGACGGCAGTAAGGCCATCCTTCACCGCACTGGTCTTCAGATCGAATTGACCTTTTTTCCTGCAATTGAACTTTTTTCCTGCCTGCCCTCGAGGCTCCACACACTCTTTAGTATCATCACCAACACAGGGGCCCCTCAAGGTTGACCCTTTTTTAGTATCACCAACACAGGGGCCCCTCAAGGTTGTGTCCTCAGTCGTTCCCTCTACACACTACAAATGACTATTATAGCCCCCCACAATGACAACAACAATAATACCTATTGTTTGTTTGACTCACAAGCCCGTCCTTGTATCTGTGGCGGCTGCAGCTCCCTCATCTCATGTTCCTCTGGACCCCTAGGCTTTGGACCCACTCCACACATAACCTTGAGACAGCAGAGAGGGAGCAATGCTTCCCTTAACACTTTGTTGCAATAGATCACGGTGAGCGCGTTAGCTGATGGAGTGACCATCATCATAATTAACAGCACAAGTTGGCTTTGAGTTTGAGGGATCACTCCCGGGTGAATCGAATCGAATACAGACATTACCATCCAGTAGCACACAGGTAGCATCTGCACCAGAAACATGACAAGGTAGCAGGACACGCGCAATGCTGCTCTACGGTAGCTCTGACGCAGATCCAGTGCCACCTTCCTCGCCGCTCCAAAGATCCGAAAATAGAAGGTGAAGATGCTGATGACGGCCAAAAGAAGGATGCTTCCAGGCGGACCACGAAGAAGCCACAAGTCTGTGTAGCTCAGCTCTGTGATTTGCTTCAACGTCAAAGGGTCACACATCAGGGTGTCCAAGGGCCTCTCAGCAAACTCGAACTTGCAGTGAATGACCACTTGATGGTAGATGTTCAAAAGATAAACTATGGTCCAGATCACTGCCAAAGCCCAGCGAATGTGACGTGTCGTGACGATCCGGGTGTAGTGGATTCCCTGGCAGATGAAAGTGTAACGTTCAGCTGCCAGTAAGGTCCAAGTCAGCTGGCCGGCTATCATAAAATTGCCAAATACAGGTACAAAACTTATGCACAATTTACTTAATATTACAGTTTTCCCCTGCACCACACTGGGCAGCAGATGTACGGATGGAATAATGGCTATTAAAATATCACAAACCGCTAGATTTGCCAGAATTATGTCCTGAGGATGCCTGTGATGTCTGTCTCTTAATGCCAAATAAAGCAGGCAGAAATTTATTGCAAGAGAGAACGTGAACAAACTCCCATAAACGATGACGAATTCTGTTAGACGTATATTCACGAAAATGTCCCAAAAACCACATTCACGCTCATCTAGATTATCGCACGGCATGTTGGAAAATCAAAAGCACTACCGTAGAATATTCCCACAAGAACGACATGATGCCATGGACCACTTTTATATTCTTTTTTTAAGCCGCTGTGCGTGATGCCATGGACCACTTAATTATTCTTTTTTTTTGCTGCTGTGCGCTCTGTGCTACTGTAAGTGGCGTGTGTTTGTGTGTGTGTGTGGGGGGGGGGGGGGGGGGGGGGTCTCACCATATCTCAGCCAATATGAACCCGGGCAACCCTGATTGCAAGAAGAATTTCTTATCTTGTTCCCCTACAAGAAATGAGTAAAAGAAGAGAGAATTAATCGAGAGGCAGTACATAGGGAAATCCATGTTGAGTAATGCATGAAAGTACAGTAAGCACAATGTATTATCAAGTGAGGAAAATAAGGCAACCAAATTTAATAATGTGCTTTTGCCTGTTGCAGAAGTGATGCCCAGACTGTCTGGCCGTGTTGTGTAACTTGTGATTTTTTGAAGGGAAGACCTCGACTTACTATAATAACAACAGGTGCGTCGGTGACAAAGCAGCAGACTGCAGACACGTAGAGAGGGAGGGAGACCCGCACACTGTCACTTGCTGGTTCAAGAGCTTTTTATTGAATGTCCAAAATGAAACGTTTCAGTCTTTCGACCTTCCTCAGGCATGATTCAGAATAGCCTGACATGTCACTAAATACATTTCATAGGTATAGACACACTGTCTGACGCCTGTCTACAAAACAAACACACATTAAACTGTATACTTTGTACTAACTTTATACTAAAGTTTCACAAATGTGGGAATAGCTGATCTACAAGCTCACAAGCTTGAGCTTTTTAGATTGATTACTTATCATATCTGACATTTAGCAGATCTACAAGCTCACAATGTCCCATTGCAACACAGTGTAAGCTTGTAGAGCGGCTACTTATACTCCAGTATAAGTACAGATACTCGAAGACATTTAAGTACTCAAATACATGCACTTTGTTCCATGCAGTTTATAATTCCAATGATTGTGCTGATGAAACTAAATCAAGGTGCAACTCTTTGCTTATTCACGTGTAACCCTATTGTTACCGGCAGGAAAGGCATAAACAATATTTCAAGGAGTTTACAGTATCTGTACCGTACAACCTATGGCTACCATTATTAACAGTTTAAAACGAATACTGGACAACTCACCCCGGTGAGTTCTGACATGGGGTGAGTTGTCTGTACTTTCCGTTGGGGCGAGTTAGGCGAGTTGGTAAAGGGAAAAGACGGACAGCTCGCCCAACAGTATTTGGACAACTCACCCCGGTGACATGGAAAAGGAAAGAATCACTTCTGTCCGTGACAATAACCAATCTTACAGTTTGAATTGTACTTTACACACGCACATATACAGCACATAGGCCTAATCTAATGATATAAAAAAGTGTGTGTGTGTGTGTGTGTGTGTGTGTGTGTGTGTGTGTGTGTGTGTGTGTGTGTGTGTGTGTGTGTGTGTGTGTGTGTGTGCGTGTGCTTCCAAATAAATGTTTTAAACAACAATGTTATATCACTGTGCTTTAAATTTTAAAACCAACTATGTTGCCTTTGTTTTGTTTTTCTTTACTCCCGGAATTAATTTGAATCAACTATAATTTGTTTGTAACTAATTCTATAAATTTGTAACTAGAGTACAGAAATGGCAGTATGCAATAGCTGTTTTAGAATAAGCACAGCAATATAGTCACCAGCAAGTATCACAATAGAAAATAAATGGTGTCAATGCCAACCAAGAAATACCTTAATTCCCAACACAAATACTCAGGTAAATGGTTTTGTATGGGAAGCCGTTTAGGCCAGAAATGCATAGTCAACTTGCACATACATACATACTTCTCTTGCACATAAATACATATTGGTACTTAACTTGCACATACATGCATACTTCACTTGCACATACATATCTCACATGCACATACATGGACACTTCACTTGCACATACATGCATACTTCACTTGCACATACATATCTCACATGCACATACATGGACACTTCACTTGCACATACATAAGGTGACATTCACACCAGAAAGCTTTACTGCGATTAAAACGAATCCTGCTGCGCATTGTCAGAACGTGCGCTTCGTTTGGCAGGTGTGAAGGCTCATTCGAATCCTAATGGCCAAAAACGGGGGTTTTGCTTCACTTCCAATCGCACTTGATTATGATTCGGTGCAGGTGGGAATGCAATCCGCAGCAAATAAAGGAAATGAAGCAAACTATGTGGCGGATAAGGAGCTAAACACAGTTGGAGACGGAGAAGGGATATTCATTTCACGCAGTACAAAGATGTCCCGTTAGGTTACCATGTGACGTGGTCAAATAAGGAGACCGAAACCCTCATCGAAATATGAGGACGAGTACATTAATCTATTGCTTAAGGAAAGGAAACACATAAAACACTGCAGTGTACAGAATATTCTGTCTGTCTGTCGTGCGTAAACATGGAGGGCTGTCACTGTGTGCGGGGATCCGAGTAGAGACATTCTTCATCTTGTTTAAAACAAGTTTACAACTTTGCGCTCCCGTCTCCACTGTGCCTCGTTCATGTGCCCAAAAGAACAGTGGCTGTGCTGACACACACACACACACACACACACAGTCCCCGACGACACACCGCATCCGTTACCCTCACTTTACGTCAAAAGTCCTAACTATTACTCAAAGTATATTTTTTAATACCATAGCTTTCACTGTGTATTTTAAGAATTGAACACATTGATAAAATGACCTGCTTCGTTTCCTTGCTGCGCTTGACACAGCCAGTGTGAAGGCATTCCGCAGCAAATTAAATATGCAAGAATTGCAACTTCTCCGCCCATTCGCATCGAGTCTACCGAAGTATTAGGTGAGAATGTGACCTAAATCTAACATGCACATACATGCATACTTAATTCACTTGCACATACATATACATTTAGGTACTTTACTTGCACATACATATATATTTAATTTACACATACATACTTCACTTGAAGTTGCACATACATACATTCACTAGTAGAGATCACACCATCAACCAAGAGTCTCGTTGGAACAGTTTATTGCAAAAGACAGGTAAATGCAGGTGGCTGTGTTTTGTTGGTGAAATGGCATGGGGAACATTGTGACAGGTTATACATGTGTAGGGTGTGCTGGGGAAGGAAGAGGGTTAGTTGTTGGGGCGGCGGCGGGGGGGGGGGGGGGTGGGGGGAGGGTTGTTGGGCTGTCAGGGGGTCTGTTGGGCTGTTGGGGTCGTGGGGGGCTTGTCGGGCTGGGGGGCCGAGCGTGTCTCGACGGGGGGCCCGGGGTCGGTGTGTGGGGGGCCGGATGGGAGGAGGAGCCAGGTGCGGATCGACAGTAGGGGGACTGGGGCGAGGCTGGGGACCAGGACGAGGCTGGGGATCCGAGCGAGGCGGGGCGCGGGCTGGTGCCGCGGGGGGAGGACGAGAGAGAGGAGGGAGGGGATGGGTGGACGGATGTTGAGGAGAGGGAGGGGGGGCAACGGGGGGGGGGGGGGGGGGGGGGGCGGGGGCCATGAGGGTTTTGGCTATGGGCCAGGCTCGGGTGACGACCGAACCGGTTTCCGTGGTGAATAGCGGGTCGGATGGGGCTGCGTTTTGGGCCTGGCGGGTGGAGAGGTGGAGGACTAGTGGCTCGTATGGGCTGAGGGGTGAGTTGAGTCTGAAGATGCGGATGGGGGCGGAGCGGCCGAATTGGTCGGTCTTGCTGTGTCTGAGGGTGTAGATGATGGTTGATGGGTCTAGGACCGAGAGATCGGCCAGACAGGGGTGGAGGGTAGGGTTAAAGTGTGAGTTGGGCGTGGTGAACTCCGAGCACCTGAGGAAACCCGAAGAAAGCCAGGAGGAAGAGCGATTCGAGGGTGGCGTCTGTGAGTGGGTTGGAGTAGCCGGAGCGGAGGACGCGGATGCAGGCGGTGAGGATGTCGGCGGTGAGGGGTTGGCGGCTAGGCGGGCTGCGGGGTTCGAGGCGGTTGATGCCTCTGAGGAGCAGGGCGACGTGGGGATGGAGGCGGAAGGGTGCTCGGCGCCGGTGAGTAGTTTGGTGATGAAGTTTATGCCAGACAGGTAGACGTGGATGGTGGATGAGTGCATGGACCGGGAGTAGCGGCAGTGGCTGATGTAGGAGGTGAGGGTGGCTAGGTCGAGTGACGGGAAGGGGATAGTGAAGGTGGAGTGGAATAGCTTGAAGTTCTTCCAGGCGGTCCAGTAGGAGGACAGAGTGGAAGGGGAGAGGGACTGGAGGATGGTCTGTTGCGTGTGAAGGATGAGGTGGCGGAGCGGGTGTTCTAGGGGAAGGTCATCTGTGAATATGGAGGCACGGGTGTGGGGAGGAGGTCGGCGTCCGGAGCCAATTGCCTGAATTTCTGAAACGAGAGACGGGAAAGTGAGTCAGAAATGGAGTTGAGGTGGCCGGATATGTGTGCTGCGCGGATGATGAAATTGTGGTTGACGGTGATCCAGGTGAGACGCCTGAGGAGTGACATGATGGGGAGTGAGGAGGAGCGGCCTTTGTTCATTATTTCTACGGTGGCTTGGTTGTCTGAGTGGATTAGTATGGAGCGGCTGGTCCATTCGGATCCCCAAAGGGAAGCCGCGACCACGACGGGATAGAGCTCGAACCTGGCCGAGGAGAGGCCGGAGTTGGATGGGGAGTCCAGCATCTCCTCCGGCCATTTGTTGTTGTAGCCCCCGAAGCCTAGGGAGGGGACGGCGTCTGTAAATAATTGGAGGTCCTCTGGTGAGGAGTGGAAGTCGTCATAAAAAAAAACTAATGCCGTTCCAGTTTTGGAGGAGGGTGTGCCAGAGACACAGTTCCATCCTGCAGTTGGGGGATAGGTTGACCTGGTGGTGGAGTGCGGGGACGGAGGAGGCTAGTGCGAGGAGGTAGGAGATGAAGGACCGGCCCTGGGGGATGATGCGGGTGGCAAAGTTGAGGTGGCCTAGGAGTTGGAGAAGCTGCTGTTTGGTGCAGGAGTGGATGTCGGCGAAGTTGGCTATAATTAGTGTGATCCTGTCTAACTTATCTTGTGGGAGGGAGGCTTGGAAGGTGAGGCTGTCTAGTTTGATGCCTAGGAACTCGAGGGCTGTGGTGGGGCCTTCTGTCTTGTCCTCGGCGAGGGGGACACCAAGGGTGGCGAAGGTGGTTTTTAGGCAGGTCAGGCTGTGGGCGGGGGGGGAGGAGGGGAAGTCGACTGTTAGGAAGTAATCTAGCAGGTGGACTAGGAAGGGGATGCGGTAATTGTTGAGCAGGATCCAGCATAGTAGTTCTGATAAGTTGTCGAACAGCTTGGGGCTGCTTTTGCAGCCGAACGTGAGTCGGACTGCGAAATAAAACTGTTCTCTCCACTGGACCCCGAAGAGGTGCCAGGATGGAGGGGGAGGACTTTGAAGGCTGATGTGATGTCGGCTTTGGCTAGCCAGGCGCCTCGACCGGCACGGTGGATGAGGGAGATGGCGTGGGATACGGTTGAGTAGTGGAGGGAAAAATCGGAGCTGGGGATGAGGCTGTTTATGCTGGGGACTGAGGAGCCGTGGGGGGAGGAGAGGTCTATGATGAGTCTCTTTTTGCCGGAATATTTTCGTATGGCTATTCCTATGGGGCTGATGCGGTGTTGGGGGAAGGGGGGGAGGGGAAGGGGCCGATCATGAATTTCTGGAGGACTTCTTTGGCTATGAGGGCGTCGACGGTGTCGGGGTCGGTGAGGGCGGATTGGAGGCTAGGACAAACTCTGTTGGGGTGAGGGTGGAGGAAGGGGAGGCGGGGTGGAGGTCGCGGAGGGTGATGGACACGCCTCCGCAGTCGATGGTTCTAGCCTGGTGGGAGGAAGCGGATGGTTTGATTAATAGCTAAGTAAATGTCCGTACCATGGAGGATCTGCTGGCGGATGGAGGCTGAAACGGGAAGGGTGTTAGCGGCGATGGCGGTGGGCGGCGTGGGGGGGGCGGAGCTGTGGAGAGAGTGTAGTTAGTCTGGGGCGCTGTGGAGAAAGAGTAATTAGTCTGGGGCGCTGGGGGGTGCTGGGGGGGCTGGTAGGTGGCGTAGGAGGGGTGTTGGAAGTAGGCAGGAGCTGCGTTTGCGCCTGGAATGGACTGAAAGGGCATGGGTGGGGCGTGGGGGGCGAAGTGGGCGGCCGTGGTGGGTTGGAACGGCATGGTGGAGGAAGTGTGGGGGGGCGAAGTGGGCGGCCGGAGCGAAGTGGGCGGTCGGAGTGGGTTGGTACGGCATGGTGGATTGGTACGGCATGGTGGGGTGGGGGGCGTGGGCGGCCGAGGTGTACTGGAAGGGCGTGGTGGAGGGGGGTGGGTCGTGAGTGGCCGAAGTGAGCTGGAATGGCGTGGTGGAAGGGGGGGGAAGGGGGGCGAAATGGACGGTGTGGGCGGCCGGAGTGGATGGGAGGGGCATGGTGAGGTGGGGGACGTGGACGGCCGAAGTATACTGGAAGGGCGTGATAGTGGGGGGGAGGGGAGGGTCTTGGATGGCCGAGGTGTACTGGAAGGGCGTGGTGGATGGGGGGGGAAGGGGGGCGAAGTGGGGGGCGTGGGGGGCCGAAGTATACTGGAAGGGCGTGGTAGAGGGGGGGAGGGGAGGGTCTTGAATGGCTGAGGTGTACTGGAAGGGCGTGGTGGGAGGGGGGGGAAGGGGGGCGAAGTGGGGGGCGTGGACGGCCAAAGTATACTGGGAGGGCGTGGTAGAGGGGGGGAGGGGAGGGTCGTGAATGGCCGAGGTGTACGTGGTGGAAGGGGGGGGAAGGGGGGCAAAGTGGGGGGCGTGAGTGGCTGAAGTGGACTGGGAGGACATGGTGGAGGGGGGGGGAAGTGGGGGGCGTGGATGGTTGAAGTGGACTGGAAAGGCATGGTGAATGAGGGGGGGAGGGGGTCGTGGGGGGGAAGGGGGGGCCGTGAATGGCCAGAGTGGGCTGGAAAGGCTCGGAGGGGAGGGGGTGGTGGGATGGAAGCTGGGGGGTTCTGGGGAGGGGGGGCAGTCTGTGAATACAAGCTGGCTAGAGCATTTAATGCTTGGGACATGGGGGAGGGGGCTGGGGGGGGCGGGTGAGGGGACTGTGTAGGTGAAGATGGTTGTTGGTTGGGCAGTGGGTTGGCTGTGTGAAGACGTGGTGGGGGGAGGGGGAGGTGAGACGGGAAGGTGATCTTTTCTTTTGGGCTTTTCTGGGGGGCGGGGCGGTCGGCGAGACAGCCGAGCCTCCGGCTCTGACCTCACCGCCTTGCGAGGTTCCCGCAGGAGAGGAGGATACCAGCATGGCGGATGTAAACAATTGGAACAGTACTGGTTTAGTGGCGGCCCGAGAAAAGAGGACGTTGCGGGAGCGGAGCGCTCTTTGGAGGCCGGCTACGGTCCAGTCTTGCATGGATAGGGTGGGGGACGTAACTGACCTGGGTGGTTGTGCTCGTGTCGTGCGTGAGCTGCGGGTAGGAGCCGCGCTGCGGGAGGCTCTGGAGCGGGAGTCGGGAGATGGAGGACGGCAGGTGGACTGCGCCGTCCTTCTCGGACTAACGTGGAGCTCGGCTGGTGTCTGCACGAGCGAAGCCGGGAGGCGGCCTCGCTGCTAGGAGAGTCTGCGGGTCGGGAGGAGGAGGTGGCGAAGACGACGAGAATTCGTCGTCGTCCGAGGCCATCAGGGTGATGGTGTCATTGTCCATAGTAAGTTTTAAATCGAATTTTCGTGAGCTGCTTAGGTTTTCGTTTAAAAACTGTGCATGAATGCTGGAGCGCCCGGCTGGGTTTAAATACTGTGCTTGATTAACTAGAGAGGTGGAGATAAGGGAGGAGTTGTTATCGGGAGAATCAAGCAGGTGAGATTAGGAGTTGGCGTTGATCGGATTGGTGGTGGTGGTGACGTGACGGAGGGAGATTGTTTTTGGTGTGGTCTCCCCTCCTGAACCACTTCATGGAGCCCAGCAGTCTCCCAGCAGTGCTTGTAATATACACTGTATAGGCTCCAGTAAGGCCTGCCACTAACCCAACATCCGGGGAATCCTTCCCCGGAGTCTCTGTTTGTCCTCCACTTCGCAGTTCCGTGGACCTCTAATATTAATCCCCAACTGACTGCCGAGTGTGACCGTGGACCAGGCCACTTCATGGAGCCCACCAGAAGTGTGACCGTGGACCCGGCCTCACAGTGCACAACCTGGACCAGATGTGGACCAGGCCCCTCCATGGAGCCCACCCTGTCTATCTATCTTCTATTCTTTCTTCCTATTCCCCTCTACCCCCCCCCCCCCCCTCTCCCCCGACACGGTCGAGGCAGATGGCCGCCCACCCTAGAGTCGGGTTCTGCCTGACGTTTTCGTTACCATTGTCGCAATATTGCTTGCTCTGGGTGGATCTTTGTTGGTTGTAAAGTGTCTTGAGACAACTTGTTGTGATTTGACACTTTAATAAAATTGAATTGAATTGAACCTGCGTTGTTCCAACTTCATATGAATAATGGACCTCGATATGAAAAGGGTTGAAAACCACTATTGAAAACTATATTGTGTCCAAGATAAAGTCACCTCAGGAGCCTGTCAGTCACATACATTGTTCAAATTAATTGAGAAACCTGTGAACATTCCCACCTCAGAAGATCACACTTCTTGAGAAAGCATGGTGTTTCTTTCTTTCTGTCGACGTCTGCTCTCGGCAGGTTAGCTTGAACAATTTCCTGCTCTTACACCTTCACTAAGACAGAGGGAACTAGCAGGGTTCAGGAGATGACTAATGAAAGTAAATTGGGCATCACACTGTGATGGTGTGGAGCAGACTCCATGTTTCATCTGCAGGAGCAGGAAGAAAGACAAAGGCCCAGGCTACACGTATAGGGAAAACAAAGGGAACTAGCTGGGTTCAGGAGATGACTAATGAAAGTAAATTGGGCATCACACTGTGATGGTGTGGAGCAGACTAGAGACTGACACGGGAGTGGATTTTCACTCCTGTCCCACTCCCACAGAAAACATCCTGTCCTGTCCCAATCCTGGGCCAGAGTTTAAAATAAATCCTGTCCTGTCCCACTCCTGTAGAATGACTCCTGATCCCATCCCGCTCCCACTCGAAATTACTCCCGCTCCCATCCCGCTCCTGTTAACTTTTTTTTCTTTTTTTTAAGTTAGTCATTAGGAAAGGCAATTGATCGATAGATCCATCTATCTATCTATAGGCCTATCTATCTATCACGTCTGGCTTCTCAAGACAGATAGCCTACCAATACAATTCAAATAAATAAAGTGGGCAATGTTGGATTAAACTTTGACTACCAAATACAGTTCTGACACTTCATTTAAGTCCTATACGGTTTTTCCCTGAACAGAACTTAAAGCTTAACAGTTAACAAGTGCTTTGTCAATTAAGATTAAAAAAAAAACCTCATTGTTAATTTAACTCTATATGAATAATTATTCAGTGTACAAGTCTGTGTATGGCAGTGGTTCAGGGACCCCCAGGGGTCCTTGAGAGAGTTCCAGGGGGTCCCCAGCTAATTAATAGTTTGGAACCAAATGGACCCTTGTGGGTCTGTAACAAATTATGTTATTCCATTTGTACACTCAGAGTTAAATTAACATTGATTTTACAATATAAATTGGGGGTCCCAGCGATAAAAATGCCATTAAATGGGGGTCTGTAGACTAATGCATGTCAAACTGGGGGTCCTTGAAATTAAAATGGTTGAGAATCACAGCTAGAACCGTAATACAAAATCTTCTCTTATGGGGGTCCCTGCCCCTGGCATCTTTTCAAATGGGGGTCTGCGGGCTAATAAATAACGATTTAGGGGTCCTTGACATGAAAATGTTTGGGAACCACTGGTGTATGCGACTCGGTTGGGAGAAAGAAGGGAGACTGTCACGGTAGCAGAAAGTTGAACCCAAATGCAGAGCCAAAACACAGGAGCAAAATTAAGATTTATTCACAAAATGGTGAATTGGAGATTGTGGAAGGTTGCATGGAAAACAAACATGGAGAATGAGGGGAGCAGTCCAGGCAGACGACAGGCAGACGAGCAGGCAGTAGAATAGGTGAGCTGGGTTCTGGAGGAGAGGAGAAGAGCTTGAGTTTGAGTTTGCAGGAAACACAGGAGCAAATACTAGGAAATAACTAAACTATAACATCACTAGTAAACACTGGCTAGAGTCAAGCTATAGTACTACCATGAAAGGTTGTGCAATGATCTGACGATGAGTGAAGTGAAGACCAGGGCTTAAATACTGTCAGGGCTGTTCAGTTCCAGATATGGGTCTACAGCTGGCTCAGAATATACTGGGATTCGGACCCTACTACTGAAATAAGCAAGTAGGCTCATAGACTGGGTGTTAACCGGGCCAGGTTCAGTGCAGGCAGGCTCATGGTACACAGAAATAGGATGAGAATGGAGCTGCTTAGGGGGCTCAAGACAGGCAGGTTGAAGGGCCACAAATCCAAGCCTAATAGACTGCTGAGCTGGCTGGGAACCAGCATTAACAGAACTGGACTGCATAAAGTCTCTGAGCTTTTCCTTGACAATATTAAGGTGGGGAACAAAATGACTCACCCATGGTCTCTCTTGGAACCACCGCTGCTGAGTGGAAATCTCCTGGTGTAGTTTGTTATGCTGGTTAGGGGGAGAGACCATGAGGTGAGCCACCACCGTGTCAAAATCGGCCACCCTCCTCTGGAAAAGTTTTAGCTCTGCTGGGTTCATTGTGGTCAGATCTTTCTGTCTTGTTTTCATGGTGCAATCGATCCAATCAGAAATTTTGCTTGGATTGATGGTCTTGGGCGCTCCGCAGACTGTGTCAAAGCAAAACATTATTTCAGGATTGTCGAAGCTTTTCACGAATAATGCCCAGGCACCGCGACGTCCATCCCTTTTGTTGATCTTTATCTTGAGATATTTTTCCCAGTCTTTTCGTTCTAGTGGAAGCGCGAGAGGCTTGGCGGTATGGATGGTCAGGGGGCCTTGCAGGTTTATCCAAAAATGTTGAGATACACCATGTAAGATCCTCTTCTGGATATCAGAAAGTGAGATCTTTCTTGCGGCTTCCAGATATAGTTGTGATTTTGTTCCTAGGTTGAGAATGAAGGGGACAATTGCATTTCGCCTGATGTCGCCTCTGACTGCGTCCATCTTTATCTCCATTCTGTATTCCATCTTCAAGACTCTCCAATCACCCACTCTTTTCAAAGGGAGGAGGAAGTCGTTAACATCCATCTTGAATCTGTGCTCATCTCCTATTTTATCTTCCCATCCTGATTGTGTTTCAAGGCAGAAACTCGAGAGATTGTTGAGATAGGAGTCGTCTCTTCCCTCCAAACTGTTTTGATTTATCATGTCAATGAGGAGGTGATGGTGTACAGTGCGCCCTTGAATCGCAGCGATGTATTTCGCAAGGTCAGCAGTAAGCACAGCAAGGCTACTCGTAAGTCTCGCCTGCAGATCAGTGCTGTATTGCGCCATATCGTCTCTACGGCTGGTTGGTGTGGTTTCCAAAAAATGTAACACTCACTTAAGAAACTTTGGATCTCTGGTTCTGAAGGAATTAATGGCGTTTCCAACCCCTGGATTAATGAATGTGTCATACAGTATGTATGCGTCATCGATCATTATCTTCATCGCACCATGAGTAGGCAAAGTATTCTGTGCATCAAGTGCTTGAACTGCTTGAACAAACGGTGTAATGTTGCCAATGTTTATCTGTGTCGTGTAGAATCCACACATCAATCTTTGAATGCCATCGTCCTGGTTAGTTAACGACCTGAGGAGATCTTGGCACGTCTCCTTGTCACGTGCCACTGCCGGTCTTGGCCCAGGGAAGATCTTCATTTTCCTTTGTAACCCAGTCCCTAGTATCTGGATTTGTATGAATCCTCCGGAGTACTTGTCGGATGCTATACCTGCACTCACCGCTCTGCAGACGATTCTGATAGCTTCTTCCTCCAATGCACCAGCCGCCCCTGCAAACAGTGGACGGAATCTTCTAAGCACCAGGCTGGTAGCTTTTTCTCCACCTCCTAATGCAAATGCAGGTGCGACATTTGTTTTACCAGACGATGAGATATGGTGTAGATCACCTCCATTTGAACCAAGGAGAATGTTGTATTTGTCGCTTTGACGGAAGTCATTCAGGAATTGTTGGAAGTTTCCATAGTCACAGGTACTTATCTCTGTGTACCAACGAGATACCCATGTTCTCGCGTCACCAGTAATACAGCAGCTAGTGGCTTCATTAATCACGAAGATCTTTTTGGTGTCTTCGGTGACCTCATGAAATGTTGGGTTCAGGTTCAATGTGGACTGTCTGGCTCTGGTCTGTCGGCTGTCTGCTCCCAGGACAACTCCACCATTACCATTTGGTTGATGAAAGAGTGCCAGTCCTGCATGTCTTGAGCGGCTTTGCACTTCGCACCTTATCTTGAGCGTGTAAGCTATCCGCTGGTAAAGTGTTTTTTTTCCCTGCTTTATGGACGAACATAACCAAATCCTGGTCGGCGGATATGACTGTCGCGATGCATTCTGGGCAGGCAGGCTCATGGTACACAGAAATAGGATGAGAATGGAGCTGCTTAGGGGGCTCAAGACAGGCAGGTTGAAGGGCCACAAATCCAAGCCTAATAGACTGCTAAGCTGGCTGGGAACCAGCATTAACAGAACTGGACTGCATAAAGTCTCTGAGCTTTTCCTTGACAATATTAAGGTGGGGAACAAAATGACTCACCCATGGTCTCTCTTGGAACCACCGCTGCTGAGTGGAAATCTCCTGGTGTAGTTTGTTATGCTGGTTAGGGGGAGAGACCATGAGGTGAGCCACCACCTTGTCAAAATCGGCCACCCTCCTCTGGAAAAGTTTTAGCTCTGCTGGGTTCATTGTGGTCAGATCATTCTGTCATGGTAGCAGAAAGTTGAACCCAAATGCAGAGCCAAAACACAGAAGCAAGTAAATTTACTTAAGTAAATGTACTTAGTTACTTTTCACCACTGCTGGTTGAGCGACGTTGAGCGACGTTCTTTGTATTCTCAGCTCAAGCTATGTACGTTGTGTGTACGTTTTAACAGCGGGCGACAGCCAGACGAATTTTCCGGAAGTGCATTAAGGAACGTCGCCCGAAAAGATAACTAATACCCTGCTACTGTGAAACACAATGCCGTACCCTCCTGTGGAATGACCTGTTTACCACAATGCTGTACCCTGCTACTGTGAAATAATGTTTACCACAATGCCGTATCCTGCTACAGTGAAATTACCTGTTTAACACAATGCCGTACCCTGCTACTGTGAAATGATGTTTAACACAATGCCGTACCCTGCTACTGTGAAATGATGTTTAACACAATGCCGTACCCTGCTACTGTGAAATGATGTTTAACACAATGCCGTACCCTGCTACTGTGAAATGATGTTTAACACAATGCCATACCCTGCTACTGTGGCATTTTTAAAAGGTTTCATGACATGAATTGACTATGAAAAAGCAAGCATGCACTGAGTCATTTTACAAAAGGATAAATGGCTCATTCTCCATAGTAATTGTCATCCATGTGTGTTCCATTTCTATGATTGTGTTTTCAGTTTTGCACTTCATTGCGCTGTGAATGCTTGGTATTGTGCAGCAAATGCTTAGTTGTGTGTGTTCAATGAATGGTATGTGTGTGTGTCATTTGAAAATATGGCTGTGTGTGCACTAAATGAAAACACGAGTTCCATGAACAGTTAAAAGATTTGATGGCAAAGAGTCATCTTGCAAAGGAGAGTCAGCGTTTAGCATTTTCTGTGAGGTTTTCAGTTTTGTGTGTGCAGTTTTGAGAAAGCCGTTATTGTTTTGAAAAACGTGTGATAACAATCGTGAAAAACTGTAATAACGCGATCAAACAATAAATAAAAACCAGTAAGACACCTGAGGTCGCATGCACGCATCCACCTGGGTGACAGCAGACGCTGGCACTTTAGCATCAACATATGGGGCGACTGTGGCTCAAGAGGTAGAGCAGGTGGTCCAAAGATCCATGGGTCGGCGGTTCGAATCCCGGCTCCTCCTGGCTACATGTCGAAGTGTCCTTGGGCAAGACACTGAACCCCAAATTGCTCCCGATGTGCTGGTTGGTACCTTGCATGGCTTCCGCCGCAATCGGTGTATGAATGTGTGTGTGAATGGGTGAATGTAATGCACAATCTATGTAAAGCGCCTTGGATAAAGGCGCTATATAAATGCACCATTTACCATTTACCATTTAAATTCACTTTGGCATCAACATATGGAATAGATTATCTACTGGCCATAATGGAGCGTGTCTTGAGTGTACAAGATTTGATGAGGTCAGATCAACATATGGAATGTCAGAACAGGTCAGCTCCATATATGGAGATCTAAGGGTGGCAGTGGGGGCAGTGTCTTGAGTGTACAGGGTTTGATGAGGGCCCGGGCCAAAAATTTCTGGCCTGTTGAGAAGTCTAGTTTTCGCCGGCTGCACTAATAACTTTGGGGCAGGCCCGTCTAGAGTTTAAATGGACAGGTATCAGTCAAAAGGGAGAAATCAAAGAGGAAGGATGGATGGGGAAGGACAACATATGGAATGTCAGAACATATATCCATATATGGAGATCTAAGGGTTTGAGGTCAGATGTAGAGTTGCTGGCCAATATTGATGACATCAGGGATCGCCATATATGGGCTTAATTGCGACAGGTAGCATTTATTATGACATCCCTGATAATGTCACGTGATGTCACGAGACCTGAGCACCATATATGGGGGCTTTCCCCATGTAGAACAGGTCAGCTCCATATATGGAGATATAGGCTACAGGCCTATGTGTCCAGTTGCATCTGCTTACATAGGGAGCTTGGGTGAGTTTTACCAGGGTGGATCGTCCACTCCTGACATCACATATACCATAATCTTATTTACTGGATGTCTTCTGTTGGCAAAAATTATGGGGCAGATTTACTGTAGCTGTTAAAACTATATGCCTATATTCATATTAGCGTACATATTATCTCCTATATTAAAGGAGAATTCCATACTAGAAGGCTTTCTTACCTTTATTTGTAGTTGTTACGTCCCAACCAAAGAGGTCCAGGTGTTATTTTGTGCAAAAGCGCATTATTGGCTATTTCCCCTACCATAAGCCCTCAATGAATTGCATTGAATTGAATGGGGCTATGGGGTGTTGTGCTAATTCGCTTATTTCCATCGCTCAAAAATCTTTTTTTTGAGTGGTGCAAACCACTCCAACAACCAGCTTTGTTAGTTTCCGTGTTTGTGTGTACCTGTACGTGGGGCCCAAAATAATGAGCATGGTTACTATGGTTACTGACATTACGTCAGACCACAGCTGATCAGGCTATATAAGACCTTGCACCACTCAGTTCACACGGGTGTGATTTTTTATATTAGTAGAGGACCTGGCTAAGATATGTATGCACTTCATTTAGGAGAGAATATCTCAACTGTTCTTGGCTAATATGACTCCCACAAACAACTTGGGAACTGTGAAAAATTCTCTATCCGGGGCAAAATACCCGGAAATGACCACACCCTTTTTAAAATGACCACTACTTCGAAAATGACTATCTTCTAAACCGTTGGAGCTACACATTTTCTGAGGTGCTCAAAATGTTCAGAATACTCATGTTTGTTGAAACCGTGCCCAAGCCAGCAACCCTCCAGGTCATCATAGTGGCCAAATCCAATATGGCCGCCAGTCCGCCACCTGAAAAAGGTTTTATCTAGAACTTTTGAACCACATGAGCTATGAATGCAAACTTGGTGTCTAAATCATGTTTTTTGACAATTAGAAACATTTTGGAATGATCATCTTTATGACTGGGTGTGGCTGAACCTCTATTTTGCATATTTCAAAGATGGCGACTATCTGACAATTTGTTTTACTTATTTTAACTTTGTCCTTTTTTGCAAACTTAGTGCCTATTTTGTGCTTTTTGAGCATTAGAAACACATTGGAATTATGCAAAGCTGGAATCCTTTGCACCTCGATATATAGTTGTATGATCAAGACAAAAGCAGGACAGCACATGTCAGATGTTTTGGAGATAAAGCCAGAGAGGCCAGACTGAGATGGTTTGGATACATACAGAGGAGGGATAGTAAGTATATCGGTAGAAGGGTGCTGAGGTTGGAACTGCCAGGCAGGAGGCCTAGGGGAAGATCAAAGAGAAGATGTATGGATGTAGTGAAAGAGCCCTTTCAATAAAGCCCTTTGAATTTAATTGAATTGAAATATTGGAGGCAAACTAGCATGGTGAAGTGCTGTATACATGTTCGTATTAAGGAATGGTATTTTTTTCCCTTTCTTCCCTGTTAAGGGAGGATTATGGTCTTATTATTTGTGATCAGCAGACAGAGTTGGAAGCAGGACACGGCATCAAGATCATGGCATCGTCATCATTCTTTATTTGAAGTTCTCCGTAGGTCCTCAGTACAGCATAATGGTAACATGGTCCAGCAGCACTTTCCCCCAGCCCTCCCTCATCAATGACATACAACCCCCTTTTATTGTCAGGCCAGCCCCAGTATACAACAGGAAATAGACAATCAATAACAGGTGGTGATACAACATCTCTGTTTATGGTCGGAGTTAAGCAAGCAGGAAACTAACTATTCCAATGAGAGCACACTATTAGCATGGGAACTCCAGCTGTCAGATTGACAGCTGTAGTTGGTAGTCTCCTTTCTGTTCTGACAGGAAGCCATCGTTGCTATTCTGATTGTTGACCAACACCCTCAAATAGGTAATAGTAACACACAATTATTATGCATATGCCATGTTAGCTATACAGTTTATAGATCAGGCTGAGCTAAACATGTGTTTTAATTTTGAAATATATTTAAACAAGATGAAGAAAGTCTCCACTCTCCACTCGGATCCCCACACAGTGACAGGCTAACTGTGTTTAGCTCCTTATGCGCCACATGATAGTTTGCTTCATTTCCTTCATTTGCTACGGATTGCATTCCCACCTGCCGAATCGAAATCAAGTGTGACTCTGCCTTTGAAGCGCAAACATTATCCACAAACGATCCCCCCCTCAATGCTGCATAGAGTGTTTCACCGGAATTTACTGTTAAATAAATAAATAATTAGTGTGTGACTGCGCACGTCTGTAGGAACCGATAGTTAGATCCGAAATTGAATTAGGCCTACTGTAGGCCTAATGGGTGCCACGGAAAGTACAGACAACTCACCCCGCAATGTCAGAAAGTGAAGACAACTCACCGGGGTGAGTTGTCCGGACTTTCGGGGTGAGCTGTCCGTCCTTTCTCGCCCAACTCGCCCCAGCGGAAAGTACAGACAACTCACCCCGCCATGTCAGAAAGTGAAGACAACTCAACGGGGTGAGTTGTCCAGTATTCCAGTTGACTAATCTAAATAAAAAACATAAAATGTCCCTTGGGTTATCTGCTGGGTCTGAAAAATGTGCAGAATAAATAAAAAGTTTAAATTCGGTCAACAACAAATGTGCGTCAATAGCTTGAGAAACAGTCATTGGCGAGGGGCTAGACAGGTGTGCGAACATAAAAAAATAGTGATGAGGAAAACATTTAATTATAATAGTTGGAGAGTCGTTTGCTTTCACTGCCAATATAATACTGCTGGATTACCTGTATATGTTTGATCTACTGCAAGAAGTTATTGATGCTCATTAATATGCATTTGTATTTAGACATTTTGATATACCTAATCGCCAGTGTTGATTTCATTATAAGGATCACATTTATTTGCGGCTGCAGACCGATTTTGTATTTATTATTTTGGTCCAAAATGTCTCTTTTGACCAGGGGTTTTTAACCCCTGGGTTATCCTGAGTCAAGACATCCATGATCCGGCCTGGGCCATGGCTCAGTGGTCCAGGCACCTTGGCTGGTAATCCAGTCTGGCAGTGTGCCGCGGGTTCGACTCCCGATCCCGACGGCCTTTACTGCATGTCTTCCCCCCATCTCTCTCCCCATTTCCTGTCAGCCTACTGTCTGTCCCTCCATAAAAAATAAATAAAATAAAGGCGAAAGCCACAAAATAAAACATAAATAATAAAGACATCCATGATCCTAGAAGGGACCTTTTTAATTCCTCAAAATGAAAAACAAGACTTGATGCAAAATGACTGCATCAAAAGTCATCAAGAAACTACACTATAGAAAACTGTTGTTGTCATTAGCGAAGCGTTGTGAGCTTGTAGATCTGCTATTTTCACAACATGTGTGACCGGATTTGACTGAGAGCCTGCCATCGCGCAAATTCCAGCTTTTCACCAGAGGAGAAAAACCTTTTTTTTCTTCTTTATTTTTTAAATGAGTTAATATCACATTCTTCACATACTAGAGCATGTCTGAAATAAATATCTGAGCTGAAATCAACATGTAAATATGAAATCAATGCTTAAACATGTAGCTACTAGCTAGGTGTAATGTTAGAGACCACAGAAGTGAACCTTTCAAGCCTGTTTTCTCAACTCGCTGTTTCTCTGCAAGACATTACTCTATAAGCCATATCTCCAAAACTGGTGGGTCAAACTGAACAACCAATATATCCATTTGAAGCTATGATTCCCTGCGGAAATTCTAAAAAAAATCCAATGGCAGTCCCTGAGCTAAATGTGGTCACAATTATCCGTCATGACATTCAAATGAAACAGGTTCCAGAACCAATTAACGTACTGCTATATTATTACAAACAATAGAGAATACAGTTATTTTATCACTGGGAGATTAAAACAAACAACATCACTATGAAGCAAATGTTACCCTATATAAAACATGACAGGAAGAATGTTCCATCCAGCAGGTGGCGCTGCAACACTATGACACCTATAATAAGTACTGATATGAATATTAATTAATTAATACTTTATTAACAGTTTGTAAAGACAATCACTGAGTACAGTTCAATACAACGTCTATTAGAGGAATAATCACTGAGGACAGTACAGTTCAATACAACGTCTATTCGAGGAATAATCACTGAGGACAGTACAGTTCAATACAACGTCTATTAGAGGAATAAACACTGAGGACAGTACAGTTCAATACAATGTCTATTAGAGGAATAATCACTGAGGACAGTACAGTTCAATACAACGTCTATTAGAGGAATAATCACTGAGGACAGTACAGTTCAATACAACGTCTATAATAGTAATAATCACTGAGGACAGTACAGTTCAATACAACGTCTATAATAGTAATAATCACTGAGGACAGTACAGTTCAATACAACGTCTATAATAGTAATAATCACTGAGGACAGTACAGTTCAATACAACGTCTATTAGAGGAATAATCACTAAGGACAGTACAGTTCAATACAACGTCTATTAGAGGAATCATCACTGAGGACAGTACAGTTCAATACAACGTCTATTAGAGGAATCATCACTGAGGACAGTACAGTTCAATACAACGTCTATTAGAGGAATAATCACTGAGGACAGTACAGTTCAATACAACGTCTATTAGAGGAATAATCACTGAGGACAGTACAGTTCAATACAACGTCTATAATAGTAATAATCACTGAGGACAGTACAGTTCAATACAACGTCTATAATAGTAATAATCACTGAGGACAGTACAGTTCAATACAACGTCTATAATAGTAATAATCACTGAGGACAGTACAGTTCAATACAACGTCTATAATAGTAATAATCACTAAGGACAGTACAGTTCAATACAACGTCTATTAGAGGAATAATCACTAAGGACAGTACAGTTCAATACAACGTCTATTAGAGGAATAATCACCAATAAATCACTATAGGATCAGGGGTAGAGCGTCCGGATGAGAACCGTGAGGTTCCCGGTTCCATCCCTGTGGGATCCCCCAGAGTAAGTGTCCTTGAGCAAGACTCTGGACCCCTGATTGCTCCTGATGTGCAGGTTGGTGCCTTGCATGGTTTCCTCCACCATCGGTGGTTGAATGTAATCATAACGCACAATTTATGTAAAGCGCTTTGAATAAAGGCAGTATATAAATGCTAAATTGATTGCTTCCATTAGGGTCCTTTTGTAATCAATTCATCAAAACATTTAAATGTCAAAATATTATACAATACTATGCAAAAAACAACATATGTGACTCGTGTAATATGAGACAGAACTTTTGACTTTTGTAGTCAACAAATGTATTGATTTAAAATATTTAATTATTTATATCTATAGCACATGTACTTACATTATTATGTTAATAGGATTATATGCTTTTGTAGAATAATTTATTTGTATATTGAGATTGTTGGCAGTTATATTGCACATGGTATTAATGATTCCATATTGATAATTGGTGTAATTATTGTTCTTATTTGTCTGATTTCATATCTATAAATCATCATCATCATCTCTCACACTGATCGCATCGAGCTGGCTGGAAGCTTCACTTTTATATCCTGAAGAGGGCGCTATTGGTCCAGCATGTCTCTTCAGCAGCCAATCATGAACCTTGTCAGGTGACCAGAGGTTTGAACTTCCTGCTTCAGATGGCGTTCCACCACTCACTGAAACACAAGACAACAATATACTGATTATTATTAACATGATTAGTATCATCATAAATTACAATAATAAATAATGACAATATAGCACCACTCACTGAAACACAAGACAACACACAGCAATAATGTCACATTTATAAAAGTCACTGTAATAAACGATCACATATATTGTGTTATCAGATCAATAATATTGATACTCACTGCTTGGAGGGAGGTGCAGTAGGCTGTCCCTTCTTCTCCTGACAGGTGGCAGGGTTGGTTCTTCTGGCTCCTTCTCCACAAACTGCAACACCTTCTCTATCATCTCCTCCTCTCTTCTCCTCCATTCCTCCTCTTTTCTCCTCCATTCCTCCTCTCTCGTCTTGAATTCTTCTTCTCGGCTGTTCCATTCGTCATCAGTCTCATGTCCCTCCCTGAGGTGTCCTGTGTCTCTGACAGACCTGTCTTCTCTGGAGTCTGAAGGTCCAAAGTGTCCTCTGTTCCTCGTCACCATGTCTTCTACTTTCTCCATCAGCTTTTTAACTTCTGAGATGTCCAACTTGGA